>NC_142516.1:112735000-112822500 GCF_057876585.1 Rhinolophus sinicus
TGTTTAGAAGACTGTTTGAAGCATTCAGGCAGAGTTTCTTAAACTCATGAAAGGCTTTCCTAGAAAGTGCTCATGCCCTTAACAATATTCAAATTCCAGGAATTATTTTGGGTCCTGTTAGAACTTGAGCTATAGAAGGCTAGATTTATGGGACAAAAATTGTAGAAGAACATGCAAAAATTTGTGTAAATGACATTGAATGGAATCATTATTATCAATGTAAAGAGTGGAATTTGGGTCACTGTAGGTCCTGGCTAGTCAAAGTGTGGTCCTTGTGTCGGTATCATCAACATCATTTGGGATCTTGTTGAAATACAGATTTTCAAACCCTACCCCGCCCTCTGAATTCCAGTCTTCATTTAAAAATGTTCTCATGTAATCTGCATATACTTTGAAATCTGAGGAGTATTTGTCCATAGAACAGTAAAATATTTAATAATATTTATTTATATATGTATATACATGTATGTAATGGATTAATTTCATGACTTTTTTTCGTGAGGTACTCCACTAAGCATGGAGGAAAGAACTGTTTAGTTTTTTTTATCATAAACTATACCCACATAATTTAATATAGAATTTCCTGGGGGATTGTCAACTGGTACCTCAAAACTAGAGGAAAAGGAAAAAAAAGAAAAACAACAACAACATTTAAACTAAATTTTATTTGCAGAGGTCCAGCTTTTATATCATGATGACTGGGCAACATGAAAAGGGAGGTGAATAATCATGAAGGAAGGCAAAACTCAAAGATAAAAATAAATGGAAAATTATGTGCTGCCATGTAGTGGTAAAACAGTCTGAGACAGACAAAAGTGGAATTGGACATAATGGTAAACATGATGCAAACTGGATTTTTATTTGGGAACAGTATAAAACAGTATTGGGAGGTAGTTGAGGTATGTAACAGCCGAGAAGTTGGTTTCAGTATGTTTTTGGAAAGGATTTTATCAAATTAACATGACAGATTTCCAAAAATGTACAATTTATTGATCCATTATAATTTTCAATTACTATGTACAAATTACACTTCTACATGTAGATGTAAAAGTGAATATGTTGTGGGTATACAGTTAGTCTAAGTATAATTAATATCTGTGTATTATTAGAGCACAGGTTGTCTTTGGCTTGCTATTTAACAACTGACACAGAGTGTCCCATCAGTAGCTGCTAAGTGGATGAATATCTGAGCATTTTATGTGTGTGTGTGTGTATGTGTGTGTGTGTGTGTGAGTGATGTTATCCTCAGGGTAACATTACTATAATGTTATCCTCAGGGTCAATGTTGCATGAATGACCTCTAGGGAAAAATGACACATATTATTTGTGGTTCTTTATTTCTTTTGTTTGGCTTTTAAATTATTGAATGCCTTTGCTTGAGAGGAAATGCTAACTTGAAGTATAAAAACAAAGCATTGTATTCAAGATTCAGGTTATTAATAGCTGAAGTCACAGGGATAGGTATGATTTGTATATTCTGTTTAGTATGCATCAGGTAGTACAGTATGTCATATAAGTTATCATTATTATTACTTTCCTTCCTGGGAAAACACCAATAATAACAGTGAACACTTACTGAGCATTTATTGGGCTAAGTACTGTGTTAAGTGCTTTGCAAAGACTTGTCATTTAACCTTAACAACCAATCTATGATGTAAGTTCTATGATTAGCACCATTTAATGGATTAGGAAAGTAGGCCAGCTATTAAAGGATATTGACAGTTTTCAA
Organism: Rhinolophus sinicus; assembly: GCF_057876585.1. Taxonomy (NCBI): domain Eukaryota; kingdom Metazoa; phylum Chordata; class Mammalia; order Chiroptera; family Rhinolophidae; genus Rhinolophus; species Rhinolophus sinicus. Next base: position 112,736,730 of record NC_142516.1, read on the forward strand.
TTCCAGGTTTCAGACAAAAGGGATTATGCTCATAAATGTGGCATGATGTTGCCTCATTTATGAGAAGAAAAAATGTAAAGGAATTAATTGAACATAAGATAATGGAAAATGCAGGACACTTTGGCTCATGGGCCAGCAGCTTGAAATGTTATTAGCAGTTGAATAGTTATCTAAACAATGTGAATGTTTATAAGTGAACCATGGTGTGTGTTTTTTTATTCTACCATGGAATACTGATTTTTTAAAAAATCCTGGTTATTTTAGAAAATAAAGTATGCAGTTTTTATCTTTTATTCTGTCAAATTTTCTTGACAATGACAAGCAATAGATGTTAAACCCATGGTCCATAAGTATTTTACAAGAAAGATGGGGACATTTTTCCAACTTTTAGGACCTTGCAAAAGAATTTCCAAAAGGAAGAACTAAGCCCATTAAAATTAAATATTTTACATAAGCTATGAAACTTCACTGTGATGGATTCTCATTATGTTCTAGCATGCAAACATTTCTTTTGTACTGTGCAAATAGCAGAAGTTTTAGAAATGTATGCATATAATGAATGGAACAACTACAATAACAGGTCATTCACCTGCAAAGTGACTAAAAGTATGAGCATTCTGTAAGGAGATAAATTTAAAATTTCTGTCAAGTCAAATGTCTCTGGTGTTTTGTTCTCCAATATAATGGAATTCATTTTTGCAGTCCTTTAAAAGTACATGCATGTAGCTATAGCAACATGAGGGGGATTACTTTGTTTCTTAAAGCACACGGGAGTCCTGTAACTAGGCAGAAGCATATTTCTTGAGATATGTTGTGCTTGCATGTCAAATCAGGAAGCAGTTTTCATTCTCTATTTCACTCTTCGTAAATTAGAATATAATTATTACATTTTTACATAGAAAATTTGTCAAATTACCATAGCGCTGTGAAAGGACCTCTCATCTTCCATTTTTTAATACTATGTGAGCACATACTTGTACCTATAAATAACTGAGTATATTTAAGTGGTCACAGACACACGGCAGAGAAGTGCTGAATCCCATAGGCTGAGAGTATAGTTTCTTGTCATTCAATTTCTTTGTTCAAATCTAAAACATTTTTCACAACCAAAATTGCAGAATAAATAATGTAAAAACTTTTCGTCCTTGAAAAATAACGAGATGTGACAATTAAGTTCACGAACTTGTTGCAACGATGCTGCTAACCTTTTTTGATATCAGAGGGATTACTCATTATGAATTTGTACCAACTGGACAAGCAGTAAACCAAGTTTACTATTTGGAAGTGCTGAAAAGGCTGCATGAAAAAGTTAGACAAAATTAACTTTTCACCAACAATTCATGGCTTTTGTGTCACGACAGTGCACCAGTGCACACGACACTATGAGGGAGTTTTTAGCCAGTAAACAAATAACTGTATTGGAACACTCTACCTACTCCCCTGATCTGGCCCTGAGCCACTTCTTTCTTTACCGGAAGATAAAGGAAATATTGAAAGGAAGACATTTTGAGAACATTCAGGACATCAAGGGTAATACAATGACAGCTCTGATAGCCATTCCAGAAAGAGTTCCAAAATTGCTTTGAAGGGTGGACTAGGCGGTGTCATCAGTGCATAGCTTCCCAAGGGGAGTACTTCAAAGGTGACCATAGTGATATTCAGCATTGACGTATGTAGCACTTTTTCTAGGGTGAGTTCATAAACTTAATTGTCACACTTCGTAAACGACGAACTAGAAGAATTGTGGAATTTATAAAGTCATGAAAGAAGAAAGCTACAGAGATGGTAAAGAGAAGCTCCAGCACCAGATAACCCACATACCATCTGTTTCTGGAAGAATTTTCTTAACCTCTTCAACTTAGAGACACATTTTTGAGGACTTGGAGAGAGGGGACTTTTGTGTGACAATATAAACCTCTTGAAAATTCTCCATTCGAGATGTTCTCAGCAATGCTTTAGTTTTACTTATTCTAAATTAAATGAAACTTTAAATTTAAAATACTAGCAACAATTGTCAATATAGTTACAATTTATAGAACAATTTCAGCTTATAAATGTACAGCAGAAAATATAAAACACAGATCTGAACTGAAGCTGCATCTCTCCTAATGTTTATTTTTTATTACATATACAGTGCCCCTTCTTATTATAAAGCCAAACTTTGTCCTTCTCAAAATGTTGAAAATATGGAAGTGCAGAGTAGAATATATTATTCATAAACCTCCCATCCTGCCTAGATAATAACTGATATTTATTTCTTTAATAATTATGGAAAATGTTTAGTATTGTAAAACTTGATGAAAACTCTTTCTTTCTTCTGTTGAAATTAGTAACTTTGTCATCGTATTAGCAATAATCCGTGAAAGCCCTACTAAGCATCATGCTTACATATGCTTTAGAGTAATTTATGACTGCTCTCATGCTGGATATTTAAACATTTTAGGTGCTAAAACTCATTTGTACTATTTCAGATTGAATACTACATATCATCACACTCATTTTTTAAAGGAATTTATTTATCTATGTATCTATCTATTTATTTGGGGGGCAGTTTTAGATTCACTGCAAAATTGAAAGGAAGGTACAGAGGTTCTCCGTCCCTACACACATGTATAGACTTTCCATTGTCAACATCACTTACCAAAGTGCTACAGTTTTTACAGCTGATGAACCTACATTGACATATCATTATCACCCAAAGCCCCTAGTCTACATAGGGCTCATTCATGATGCCATACAGTCTATGGCTTTAAGCAAAAGTATAACGATGTGTACCATCATTATGGTATCATACAGAGTACTTTCACTGCCCCCAAAATCCTCTGTGCTCTGCCTGTTCTTCCCTTCTTCCCTCCTAACCCCTGGCAACCACTGTTCTTTTTACTGTCTCCATACTTTTGCTTTTCCAGAATGTTCTGTAATTGGAATCATGCAGTATGAAGCCTGCTTAGATTGTCTTCCTTCACTTCGTAATAGGCATTTGCTTCCTCCATATCTTTTCTTAGCTTGATAGTTCATTTCTTTTTAGCTGTGAATAATATTCCATTGTCTGGATGTATCAAATTATAGTCATCCATTCACCTATTGATATCTTAGTTGCTTCACAGTTTTGTCAATTCATAAAATTGCTTTAAATATCCACTGGCAGGTTTTGTATCAGTATAAGTTTTCATCTTCCTTGGGTAAAGTACAAGGAGTCAAATTGTTGGATCCTACGGTAAGAGTATGTTTAGTTTTATAAGGAACCGGTAGACTGTCTTCCAAAGTGGATGAACTATTCTGCATTCCTACCATCTATGTGTGAGAGTTCCTGTTACTCCACATTCTCACCTGTATTTGTTGTTGTCAGTATTCTAGATTTTGTTTGGAATAGGTGTGCTGTAGCATGTCATCACTGTATTAATTTGTGTTTCCCTGATGACATATGATGTAGAGCATTTTTTCATATGCTTATTTACCGTCTGTATATCTTATTTGGTGAGGTGACTATTCAGGTTTTTGGCCCATTTTTTAATCCAATTGCTTGTTTTCTTATTGCTCAGTTTTAAGTGTTCTTTGTATATTTTAGATAACAGTTTTTTATCAAATATGCCATATTTTGCCATGTATAATGGACACTTTTTTGCCCAAATTTGTGAGGGGAAAATAAGGATGCACATTATACATAGGTAGTAGTAATTCTGTATCTATATCATGTTTTTAATGATTTTACTTATGCTTATTAGTTAAAAGTGTAACTCTAGAAATCAATAATGGTATCCATATGCAAAACTGATGCCCTGGAATACGATACTCAGTTTTGTTGAACTTAAGGACAAACTTGCAATGCCGAAGTTTCTTGGCCTTTTTTATGATGCGTAGATATCGTAAATTTGTTACCTGTACCTTGTGTCTGTTCTTGTGGTTTGTAATTATTTGTTACTTAAGATCTCTTGTATCATAATACGTTAAAAAATAAATGCTGAAATTCCTTTGTAATACAAGAAATAAATACCTAAAAGTAAACAAACAAAATTTGAATTAAAAAATTAAAGTGAAAGATTTCCCCTTGAAAGTTTTGGCTCAAAACATGGGTACACATTATACATGGAAGCGCATTATCCATGGCAAAATATGGTATCTTTGCAAATATTTTCTTCCAGTTTTTAGCTGTCTTCTCATTCTCTTGATATTGTCTTATGAAGAACAGAAGTTTTTCATTGTAATGAAGTCCAACTTATCTTTTATTTCTCTCGTGGATCATGTCTTTGATAGTGTCATTAAGGTTTTCTTCTATGTGATCTTCTAGGAATTTTCTAGTTTTGCATTTTCTATTTAGGTACGATTCATTTTTAAGTTAATTTTTCTGAACCATGAACAGTCTGTGTCTAGGTTTATTTATTTTTTCCCATGGGATGTCCATTTGTTCCAGCACTGTTTGTTGAAGAGACTTTCTTTGCTCCTTTGTATTGCCTTTCCGCCTTTGTCAAAAATCAGTGGACTATATTTATGGAGGGTGTATTTTTGGGCTCTCTATTATGTTCTATTGATCTATGTGTCTATTGTTTTTCCAATACTACAGTGTCTTGATCACTGTAACTTTATAGTAAGTCTTGGCTCTGAGTGGTGTCAGTCCTCCAACTTTCTTCTTCTTATCATGGTGGCAATTCTGGGCGTGTGTGTGTGTGTGTGTGTGTGTGTGTGTGTGTGTGTTTATATTTATATTTATATTTAGAATCAATTTGTCAATATCTACAAAATTACCTGCTTGGATTTTGATTGGGAATACATTGAATTTATTGATCAAGTTAGGGAGAACTGGCATCACACTCATTTTTCTAACAAATTCAGGAGAATGGTTTTCTTCTATTAAACTCTACTTGTCTTGTACCCCACTCAAAAACATTGCTTGAGAAAGAACCAATTTGGCACCAACACCCCTAACTGTCAGCCTGTGTGGTAACAGAGAACACCATCCTTCCTTGATTAGCAGGGAATTGCTGAATAACTCTTTTAAAAATACTTTTAGGGTCTTCTTGTGATACTCAATTCTCTGCTTGCCTCCATCCTCTCTCCAACTGCAATTCAAAGTGCTTCTGTAAAGATTTATACCATCACTGAGAGAATGCTCCAACATGTATTTAGCTAATATTTTTCCATTAATTTTAGAAAAATATAAAGAAACTAGTTGGAGTTGGTTAGTAGAATAAATTGTAATAATACATAAATATGTATATACAAAAATTAAAAAATATATATTCTAGCTGCTTTGTTGTTAATAGAACTTAACAATGATTGAAACCTTTACATAAGCCTCTTTAGAATCTGATAGGATTCCCTTCCAAAGGGTGATATTAATGCTTAATTTATATAATCATTTTCTATACTACTACAAGGTAATGTAAATTATCAGAGTTTGTTATTGCAAGGTAGGTAGAAATAAACCTGAGACTCAAGTCCACTAAACAGACATGTTTTCATTGCATTTGTACCAGATCAGCTATAGTGCAGTTATCCTTGGATCTAATGGACAGCTAGAGTTTGCAACCCAGAGACAACGTAGTGATAGTCTCTCCTTCACAGCACACAGGTTCACTGCATCACCATTCCCACACCCTGCCTATTTGGTCAGAACTTAATGATTCCAGTAGCCCTATCTTAGAAGTGCTCAGGGCCATAGATAGACGGGAGGTCTGTGGTATTAAAGTCCTAGGTGATCCTCCTGTCTAAGTGTTGCTTTTATCATCTATCTGGGATTTTATGCCCAGACATCACTTATTTATCTATAAAAGACAATATCAAGCAGGGACTGGGGCTTATGCAGCTGAAACTTTAAATCATGCAGGTGACTGATGAAAATGTGTCAAACCAAGAAAAGGATATGGAACTTCAGAATTCCTGAATAATTTTGCTGCTGACAGAAATTTCCTCTTGGTTCAGAATTTAAAGACTACAGTTACAGATACCAATTTAATTATACATTTGAGTACCTATCATATGGAAAGCTCTAAGTTAGGTTTTATGAAGGAGTCACAAGATGAGTCTATATTCATTATGAGGTCATTACTTTAAGCCAATAACTAATTTTCTTTCTAGATTTACTTTCTCTCAGGCATTGTACTTATCTCATAAGTAATATTTCATTTGATCTAATTCTCGTAATGCTATTTTATGATAGACTCTTTCACTATATTGACATTTATAAGAATAAAAGGAGATTGGAAAAGTTTGAACAGCCTGCCAGATAGATGTCTTAGCTTATTTTATACAGGTGTTCAGTAAGTATATGTCGACTTTATGTCTGTGCTTTAAACTATGATATTTGTCAACTGCCTTCAAGGATTACCATTGGGTAGGAAAGGTAAGAATGAAGACAACAAAGTGAAATACAGGTAGGTACAACTTGTGCCATAAGGTGAGGAAATAAATTACAGCGGGAGCATTGCTATGGGCCCATTCATTTGGTATACAGTAGGAGAGTCTGAGGGAGGCTCTAGAGAAATAAAGTAATATTTCATGCCTGACTTTGAGATATGAATAGAATTTCCATAGCTAAAAAGTTTACTTGATCGTGATGTTGGTTGAGGACAGGACACAAGCAGAGGGGGAAGCTCAAAGGGTTTTGCAATCTGTGATAATAGCATGAACAAAGATTTAAAGGAATAACAATTAGGCATGGCTTCTTCTATGAATTGTAACTAAGCTGCATAGACAGGTTGAGGAAGGTGGGGCAAATAAATATTTCAAAGAATGGTTTGGAACTGCTAAACACCAAATTAAAACATAATAAACACATTTTGAAATGCTCTTTTGCTATTCAATTGCATCATAGTGATCACAGTAAATATTGTCAAATATAATATGTGACGAGGTAGGTTCTTACTATCTGGAAACTCTTTTTCCTGTGTTCTAGGGAATTTCCTGCTGAACAAAAACCTCAGAGAGAGAGAGAAATGAGAGTAAAAAAATTTATGAAGACATAGGTTGAGGCACCTGAAACCAGTTGGGCCTTCCTAATGCTCCAGAAATTAGGAACCTTGATATTATGTATGACATTATCAGTGAATGCATAATTTTCTATTTTGAAATTTAACACCAACATTTAGAGTGGAAATTCATTTCTTCTCACAGATATATCTTCCTCCACTTCTGTCTTATTCTTTATAGCCAAAACCATGGCCTTATGTTTATGACTGAAACAGAATGCTTGTCTTTCAAATCACTTTTATATGTTAAACACATTATGATTACTTCATATATTCATTCTGCTCAAACAAAATTCAAACTGAATGATACATTATAGATTAATTTTGAACAACCAGTATCTCTTTTAAATCATTTGAGGTTAAAGTTTGATAAATATTCAAAAAACCCCACAACATGGCCTAACTTGCAGTTAATTGTATAATGATCTTTTGAGTTATCTTTATCATTTATTGTTGTAATCATTTTTATTGCTTTGTTTTGTACCTGCTGAAAGAGAATAACAGTGATATTGTTCAAAATAATGAAGAAATTATTTTAGTACATTATTTGCTACATGTGCAAATATTCAATTTAAATTTAATAATTAGTGTTAAAATTTTGCATTATAATTTTTTTTTTTAGATTTTAAATTATTTTTTTTATCAATAACATCTAAAGTATATGTTCATGAACCATATACTACAAATCTCTGTTGGAAGTGCTATAGTTAGAAATACATATTAATGATATTCTTGGTATAACTGAAAAATAAATAGAATAAAGCACCAGGAGCTAATATATCATGCGTTTATAAATTTTTAAATACTCATGCAGGTACAACATACTAGTCTTGGATCCATCATTATATTTGAGCTCCTTCATACATTTCCCCTAAAATAAGACCTAGACAGACAATCAGTTCTGATGTGTGTTTTGGAGCAAAAATTAATGTAAGACCTGGTCTTATTTTACTATAGTATAAGACTGGGTCTTTAATATAATATAATATAATATAATATAATATAATATAATATAATATAATATAATATAAATACTGGATCTTATATTAATTTTTGCTCCAAAAGACGTGTTAGAGCTGATTGTCCGGTGAGGTCTTATTTTCGGGGAAACACGGTATATGCTAGTGTGGTATTTATTATTAAAAAAGGACTCTCGTTTGAAAGAAGCATTGTTGATATATTAGTACTTTAGGTGTTTTTGCTATCCCATGTACATTCATGTCCTTCATTGTATTTTCCTGAAGAAAATATATTATGAATAGTTGAGCAAATTGATATCACAAGATAAAAGAGAAGGAACTCGAGTAAAATAAACAGACATGTATATAGAAACTTTCTTGGATGTGTTCAGGGAAAGTAACTTCAGGAATAATTCTTAAAGTAATGGTTCCTACGTAGCTTTCACTCAAATCTCCCTCTCTCAATATTTGTCCTACAGTCTTGTTGCATTACTTATGGTTTCCTGAAAGACTGGACAGATGACTTTTCACTCTGTTATGTCTTCTCAGAACACTTACTACACGCTTCTGTTAGAATGTGTCTCCCTAACACATGCTGTATTTAATTGGTTAAATTCTGTCTCTCCCATCAGTCTCACCCATATAGGTGTCTGTGCTAGGAACTAGACCTGCTACAATGTTTAGTTTGTTTGTTTTTTCTTTGGATTTTTTGTTTTGTTTTATTTATTGGAAAGTAACTGTTGCTGAAATGTAACTTGATTTTATTTAAATCACTTGTGGGAGCATAGCAACTAGATAGTTAGAGTTTGATGGATTGGTTTATTATGGTTAAATTGAGCATGGAACAGTCTAAATTGATCACTAAAGAGACAAAATCCTGAACCATCCATGCCTTTGCTGTTTCAATTCAGTTCTATGCCTACATACAACCAAAATAGGAGAAAATAAATGTATAGATTTTGTAAACATTTCTAAACAACATTTTCAACACATCTTTGTTAGAAAGCAGTATATAAAGACATTTTCAATGACCATGTAAAAACCAAGTGTGGCAACTGACAGCATACATTATCCTTGAAAACTTTTCAGTCTATATTACTTTTCCTTTTTATTTTATGTTTGTCATAAATCTGTTGTCAGAGGGAATTAAAAGTTGTTTCCATTTTTAAGCATTTCTTGTGTGGTGTGCTCTAGCCCTATACCCTTCATTCAGGAATCTTTCTTTCAGGCATATAACTCTTTCTGTATAAACTGTGCTGATGTTATTTTAATTTTAATTTTACAAGTCATACTCCCTTTCTAGGAGATACATTTTGCTAAATGCAGCTCAGCTTTCCTTGTTTGAACTAGACCACTAGAATTAGCTTATTTCCTTTTCTTTTTTACTTAAGCCAGATCAAATAGATAATATTAATCCATGTCTGAGGTCCCAATTTTCTATATAGTAATGGGCTAACTCAGTTTTCTGAGAACCAGAGAACTAAACATTGAAAACTGAGTTTTATGATCTGCTGTGATCATATATATATATATATATATATATATATATATATATATATATACATACATACACACACACACATATATATAAAGAAGATTTAAGAATCATGTATACTCTTTCAAAGTTAAAATAATTGTATTGCTTTATTTTATTACTAGAGCAATGTGGTTTTTATTTTAGAACATTGGGAAAACATAGTTTAAGAAAAAAAATAAAATGGAAAGCCATTGGTACCTTACCCAACAGCCAGTTCTAAACCCACTGTTTAAATTTTAATGACTATATCTATAGTGTTTAATTTATGTGTGAATAGAGATTTTTTTCTGTTCCTTCTTTGGGTAGTTGTTCTTCTATAAAATTGGACTATTCTGTATTTTTAATTTTTAACCTAATTATTTTTGTTTAATCAATGTTTACACATTTTTACATCAGTAATTATTCTTCATCCATCTCATTTTTAATTGGCTGCAAAATATTACCTTAAAGTATGAATGTACCATAATTTAGTTAACCCACTTTCTATTGTTGAATGCTTAAGTTGTTTTCAGTTACCAATATTATCAACAGTGTTTTGATATTGAACATTCTTCTCATTAAATTTTGAAGAATTTCATGAATATTTCTTAGAATTCATTATTTTTAGAAATGATATCGTTCAATATAAGAGGATTTTTTACAGCATAACTACAGTAATACATCTCTTAAGGTTGACAATAAGGAAACTATTTCTTAAGATCTTGTGAAAAACATCATATAATACACGAAGACATTGCAATTCAACAGGTCAGTTTCACCTGTTAGTAAATGTATTTGAAAATATTCAGAGGACTAGTTCTAGGCATTCACATAACTTCAGATGAATAAATAGACCATGGGAAATCCATATAGAGAGAAGTTACTTTTGAATATAATCTTTGACAGTAGCCATAAAATACGAATATAAATGTCACTTATTTATGTGCTTATTAAGACTGACAGTCTTGGCACCAAACTAACTGTGGTCTGTTGTCACAGGACATGCCTTATACATATCTTCTGCATTTAGAAAAACTGTGAAACAGGCTTTGTACCGTAAGGAAGAGAAGGTCAGTATCCTTCCAGCTCCTCTGTTTTCTAGGAAATAGAATTGTTTCCATGGGATGGCTTTATAAATGGACAGTTCTTCTCAATGTCCTAGCATGCTGTGCCCAAGAAAACTCTCAATAATCCTGCCTTTTAATATCTCTAAATAAGGCTGTCAGTTAGATAAATGATATACAATTGACATCAAATATATTATTTTCTTACCATTCTGAAATTAGGACAATATTTAAGCAACAATTACTCTATGTTGCCTTGTAGAACGTGCACTTTTTTTGTCCAAATTTGTGAGGGAAAAATAAGTGTGCACACTATACATGGGTAGTACTAATTCCGTATCTATATAAATGCTTTTAATTGTTTTATTTATGCTATGAGTTAAAAGTGAAATAATAAATAAATATGCTAAAATCCCTTTATAATACAAAAAGAAATACCTAAGTGTAAACGAATACAAATTTGAAAGTAAAAAATTAAAATGGGAGATTTTCTTTCCCTGAAAGTTCGGGCCAAAAATCTGGAGTGCGCATTCCACATGGCATAATACGGTATATTTGTTTAAATGTGGTCATGCCAACAATATTAAAACATATTAAAATTGTAAAATGAAGTGTTCATTAGAGAGTGCAGTCAACTGTTACCTTCTTGTGCTCTGGAAGTTATGATGGCCAGAAGGCCTAATTAACTCCTGGTAGCAGTAGCCCCAACTGGCAGAATTTTCTTAGAGAGGATAAACCTCACTAAAGCAGTAGCCAAGACTCATTAGCTTTCAAACTGCTATTCAGACCTAATTTCCATTGAATAAGGGCATATTTATGATAAAGAGTACAACTGTTTACCTTATGTTCATACTTAATTAGTCTAATAGTTTTAATGTCAATATTGTTTCATCCTTATATTTCTTAGGTAGAGGAATGGCTATAAAGACTTACTGTTTATTACCTTTAAGTGTTTTTACTTGTTATAAAAAACAGGTCCCTTTCCTGCAAATGTCCTTGGCAATTGCATTTATTAAACAGTCATTAATAGGGAACTTAACCATGTGAAAGATACTCAAGTAAATCATAGCTTTTACATCCTATTGATCTATATACCTATGTATCTTCTTAAAACGGATTCCAATATGTTCCTTACAGCCCAATTATTATGATTCTGTTTCTCTTAAATATAACCATTTTTCTCCATTAAGTTATTTTTCATTAATAAAGCTGCACTCTCTAATAAACTCTACCATTTGGCATAGTTGATAAATAAGAGGCAACAGTCCAATTCTTTGCCAGCACAGCATCTGTTTTAACAATGAAAAGAACTTTCCACCTGCTCATGGATATCAGAAGTTAATGCCAGTTGAGAGTGCAGGGAGATGATGTCAACAAGAAGAGTGGACCTGAGCCTCCCACAGAGAGGGATAGGAGGTGTGGAAAACCTTCCTAGAAAAGCACTGCATTTCAGTTTCTTAAATTTAGTGCAGCCCAAACAAACATATATTCAAGTTGGATATGAGCCTTAATAGCCGTTTGCTAGGCTTGTTTTAAATTTCTCAAAATTGCTGATTACCGTCAGTTCGGCTTACTGATGCCTGCGGTCTGAAAATTAGGTTCGTGAACTTACTGCAACAATGTAGCTAACCTTTTTTGATATTAGAGGGATTATTCATTATGAATTTGCCCCAACTGGACAAAGAGTTACCCACGTTTACTATTTGGAATTGCTGAAAAGATTGCGTCAAAAAGTTAGATGAAAATGACCTGAACTTTTTGTCAACAATTCATGGTTCTTGCATCACGACAATGCACCAGCGCCCACGGCACTGTCTGTGAGGAAGTTTTTAGCCAGTCAACAAATAACTGTATTGGAACACCCTCCCTACTCACCTCATCTGTCCCCAATGACTTCTTGCTTTGCCCAAGGATAAGGGAACTATTGAAAGGAAGAAATTTTGATGACGTTCAGGACATCAAGGGTAATAATAACGGCAACTCTGATGGCCATTCCAGAAAAATAATTCCAAAATTGGTTTGAAGGTTGGACTAGGTGCTGGCGTCGGTGCATAGCTTCCCAAGGGGAACACTTTGAAGGTGACTGCAGTGATATTCAGCAATGAGGAACGTAACACTTTTTCCAGGACAAGTTCGTGAACTGAATAATTGTCAGACCTCATATATCTTCATGTTTTCTGTTAACGTGTCTCAGAACATCCTGAGCACTATCCACATTCATGTCCGTCATTTCCAAATCTAACCACTTGGTGATCAAAATCATCCTCATATTTTCATTATTTTCTTTTAAAAAAAAGCAAATATATTCTGAATTATCTGTTTTTGGACCTCAATATAATTTAACTCCCAGGAACTTCAAATGTTTTATCTATTCTGTAATATAAAGAATTATATTTAACTATCTTTCAGCATTATATTTGAAGTTCTTTTAAGATCATGTTCATTCTTTGTTTGCCTCCAATTTTAGAGCACATGCAGATTTCTGAATTTTATGGGAATTCTGTTAGCTTTGCTGAGGTATGGCTAGACTTACTTGATGTGTCCTTTTTCACCCATATTTTCTTTGTTTACTCAGTTGGCCATGCAAAATGTATATTAAATTTCCTATATATTTAATCAAGGGATTACTTGTGTTTCTTGATTATACATAAAATATTCCTTCTTGCTACATATGCAGTTCATATACCTAACATGTACATAATCGATCTCTGCATTTTTCCTACTTTTATATTAATACACAGTGGCTAAGAACCCATAAAAATTCTATGAAGTATAGAAATTTAACAGATTCTGCTAGAAATGGCTTATTCCCAACTTTAGTTCACATTATGTTTACTGTGTTTGATGTACACACATATTTCTGAAAGACAGTTCTCTATCCCCACCGCCTCTCCACTCTGAATTCAAAACCTGACAGCTATTTTCATGAGTTTGTCAAGAAACAAACTCATGTTTAGGAGAAAGCGAAGCACAGATAGATAGGAGAGGGAAAATGGGAAAATTCTGCAGATGACAAGGTGACTCTCCCTCAGCTAAACCACCGTCTACTCTTTACGTTCCTCAGGAGAAAGGAAACTGCACGTAAAACAGAGCAAAATATAAATAGAAAGGTCCTTGTGTGTGTGTGTGTGTGTGTTACTGTCGGTTTGGGCTGCTATAACAAAACTACCAAAGACTGGGTGGATTAGACAACAAACATTTGTTTCTTACAGTTCTGGAGGCTGGGAAGTCCAAGATCAAGGCACTGGCAGATTCAGTGTCTGTGAGAGCCCACTTCTTCGTTTATTGACAGCTGTCTTCTGGCTATGTCCTTACATGGTGAAAGGGGCCAGAAAACTCCCTGGAATCTCTTTCATTAAGGGCATTAATCCAATTTCTGAAGGCTCCATCCTCATGACCTACTCACCTCCCAAAGGCTCCACCTCCTAATGCTACCACATGCATATGAGGGTTTAGGATTTCAACATGTCAGTTTTGGTGAGTTACAAACATTCAGTTTATAACACACTGTAAGAATTTTGGGACTCAAGAATCATTGTGTTGATTTAATCTATTAGAACATAAAGAAGAATGGGGAAACCATCATTTTCCTGATTGTATGTGACATATTTTCCATATATTGTCAGTTCCAGAAAATACACTTTGACATATTAAACAGTAGTGCTATCCTATTCTTGCAGCTTTGGATGGGCGAGAGAAATTATCCATAGGGGAAAACAGCTGTGGTAGCTGTGGGACTATCAGGTCAAAGTCCTTGATAATTGTATTAGTTTCTTAGGGTTACCATAACAAATCACTACACACTTGATAGCTTAAAACAAAAGAAATTCTCTCACGGTTCTTGAGGAAACAAGCCCACGTTTAAGGTCTTGTCAGGGTTGGTTCCTTCCTGGGGGCCCAGAGAGAGAATTTTTTCTATACGTCTTTCCTAGCTCTGGTAGTTGCCAGCAATCTTTGGTGTCCCTTAGCTTGTTGTGGCAGCACGCCAATCTCTGCCACCATTGTGATATATTCTCTTGTGTGTGTGTGTGTGTGTGTGTGTGTCTTTGTCTCTGTTTTCTTATAATGTCACCAGTCGTTGGATTTAGAGTCACTTTAATCCAATATAAACTAAACTTGGTGACATCTGCAAAGATCCTATTTCCAAATAAGTTCACATTCACAAGTTCCAGGGGTAGGACTTTATATATATATGGATGGGTAATATATATATATATATATATATATATATATATATATATATATATGTCCTATATATATGTAGGACTTTATATATATATATATATATATAAAGCTGTGGTAGCTTTATATATATATATATATGTATATGTATATGTGTGTATATATATGTAGATAGATAGATTGATATAGCTATATATATAGATATATCTGTCTGTCTATCTGTCTATCTATCTATCTATCTATCTATCTATCTATCTATCTATCTATCTATCTATCTACTTGATTCAATCCATGACAGCTGTGTAGAAGAGCTCTTTTGTTGTTTAAAGGTCAGTAGAGTCAGCTGTGGCAAACACTACTGTGGGGGCAAATGGTACAAATTCCATGTAGTAGCTGCAAGAAAGCTTTCCTTTTTATTTTTAAATGTGGGTCTTTGGGGCAGATTCTGATTAAGATTTGAAGGAGCTAATATATTCTGTTGAACTATATGAAATTACTGGTTTGTGAGACAAAGAGGGTTTAATATGGACAATTACTCATGATTGAACCTATTAGCAGGTAAACTCGGTACCAGAGAATTGTTACATATTAAGAATGTGTCAGTTTTTATGATGCCTGTCTGGCATTCCTGCATTGCAAAAAAAAACAGAATATTGAGCTTCATGAAGTAAATGATTGCTTTTTTATCCTGAAAAAAAAAAAAAATACTCCATGCTTGAACTTGCTCTAGTTACATACTTTTAAGATTTATAAGCAAATTTAATGTCATGTATATTCAATAGATGTTTCAAAATGGTTGTATTAGACAATATAATTTTGCTTCTCTGAAGTTAGTCAAGCCTGATGTGAATAAATATACTTTTCATACCATAATTTTATCTCATAGTAGCAAAGAGTAAAGCAAGGTGAGTTTAAAGAATTTCAAATCCTGTATAAGCCTGTGACTTAACTTCAAATTCAAACCTTTTTAGTGATGAGCTTGATATCATTTTATTTATCTACCCTTAGGATTTGCATAGTGATTTTTTTCCCCTCTCACCATTTATTGAGATGGAGCGGCATCAAATTTATTTCTGATCGCTTTCCCAATTTTTCAGAGTAATTTGTATTCTAATACTATTTTATAGGAATCAGCTGGCCCAACTGCTGTCCCCCAAGATTTACATTGATATTGTTTTGAAATGTGTAATGTTATCTCATAGACTTCACTTGATTTGATTGAATTAATTTAATTCTAGTTCTCACCACACTGCTGCTTCTAGCACCTTAAAATGTTATCATCAAATATATTTTCATATACTGACTTAGGTTTGTTTATGAGGATTCACTCAGGAAAGAATCAATGCAGCTGAAACCTGTTTTTGAAAAATACACCATGAATGCCATTACTTTTGTTTATCAGTTTAGTGAACAAACCCTTATACAAAATTCATTGTAAAGCCATTGGCAAGATGGTAACTGGGTAAAGAAGAGGTACTCTGATAGTCACATTTGATTCTTGATTTTGATTGTGCATAATTTTAAGACTTGTTTAAAGCTTCTCAAGAAGATACGACCTGGGGTGCGGGGAGCAAAACACTAAACAAACAATAGCGACCTGGTAAAAAATAATCCTGAATGAAATCCTGCAACTATTATAACATATCATCGTATGTGTTAAACAAGAATAGAGCTCAAACATATTTTTAACAACAACAACAATCGCCTTAAGTTTTTACAGAAAATTGAGACTATCAATGAACCACTGACGTTTAAGTGTTTCTCCTGGGGGGAAAATAACATGTTTGTTTAGAGTGTTTGATGATAACCTGCTGCTTACTTAGTGCATTGAATAAATTTATATTTTATTTCTCCGTCCTTTGTACATTCTGGCAGCTTTAAATGTGTTGCCAAGAGCAAGGAGTTCCATTAGGTAGTACCTGGAGGCAACATAGACTGGTAGTCATAAATAAGAAAAGCTATGTAATTCTGACCTCATCAGACAGCTGTGGACAAATGCATCTTTAGCCAGGGCTCTGGTGTCTCCATCTGATGCTCGTCTCCATCCATACTTGTAGTAAATTTATTGAGCAGGGTAGAACTGTGTTTCTGATGGAAAAGTTAGACAATATCCAAAGTTGAATTACATTTGAGCTAAAGGGCTACCTGTTCCTCTGTTCTGAAAAACTTGACAAGTTGAAGACTTTTTCCTTAGGATTTTTACCCTTAGGTTAGATTGTGGAGTAAATGACAATAACCTATTTTGTCTGGCATGACTTTATAGTGGTGCATACAAAGTTGTTAAAATGTGCATGTACTGTGGGCATTAATTGCCGGGTGAGAAGTCACAGAACTCTATGACTGTTTAATCAGATACTTGGTTTTGAAATAATGTCTGTTGCTATTCTGAGGGGAATTTCCATGGAAACTCTTTGATGACATGTTTAAAGTACCATATGTTAAAGACAATAAAGGGGAGATAAAGAGACTGAATGGTATACCTTTAACCTTTTAGGGGAAAAATAGCACACATCAATTTAATAGCAACAAGAGGTAATACTTTTGTAATATGAAAATGACTACATTAACAGTACGGAAAAATAAACTGACTAATAAGTTGTTATTCTATAGGGAATAGCCTTTTGGTCACTAGGGTTGATGTTCTTCAGAGGATTGTCTGGCATTTGAGACTGAATCAATGTGACAGAAAGCTAAGGAGCTGCTAGAGTGTAATATTGCCATACATGGACAGTGGCTTTTCTTTTCTTTCTTTCTTTTTGTTGTTGTTGTTGTTGTTTTAATTAAAGCTTATTGGGGTGGTGATTGTTAGTAAAGTTACATAGATTTCAGATGTACAATTCTGTAATAAATCATCTACATATCACATTCTGTGGTTACCACCCAGGGCCAGTTCTCCTTCTATCACCGTGTATTTGATCCCCTTTACCCTCATCTACCAACCCCTACCCCCTTACCCTCTGGTAACCACTAAACTATTGTCTATGTCTATGAGTTTTTGTTTCTTATTTGTTTGTCTTGTTCTTTTGTTGTTTTTGGTTCATATACCACATATCAGTGAAATCATATGTTTCTCTGTTTTTTCTGTCTGACTTATTTCGCTTAGCATAATAATCTCAATATCCATCCATGTTGTTGCAAATGGTACTATTTCTTCTTTTCTTATGGCAGAATAGTATTTCATTGTGCATATATACCACATCTTTTTTAACCAGTCATCTATTGAAGTCCACTTTGATTGTTTCCCTATCTTGGCCACCATAAATAAACCTGCAATGAACATTGGAGCACATATATCCGGATGGGCGGTGGATTTTCATGAAGAGTTTTTGCTCTGATCTTGTAAAGATGTTATTATTCACTATTATTCAATAAAATACAATACTATATACATTATAGGTACGAAAGGCATCTTTTTAGTAGCTAATTAACACTGATAGTCTCCTTATGCATGTGTCCTTGTATTTATAATGAGCATTTGAGTATTTTGCAACATTTTAATTTATTACCCAGTGGTTGCTTAATGATTAGTGAATTAAATAATGCTTTACCAACACATTCTCAAGCAAACGTTTTGGAAAGATGGTTTTAATACAGAAACTTATTTTTTCTCTCTCTCTCTCTTTTTTTTTTTTTTTTCTTTCTTTTTTTTTTCTGCAGCATCCTTGTTAGGTAGGTAAGGACTTGTCTTGAGTTTTGATCCTAGGTCTACCCTTTACTAGTTGAGTGACCTTAGGAAACTCACTTAACTTCTCTGAGGTCTAATTTTACTCATCCCTAAAATGAGGATATTAATGGTAAACTACTTCAAAGAGCTGTTGTGAGGCTTGAATGAGATATGTAGATGATGCAATTAGCCTATAATAGAGTAGACATTCAAAAATCATATGCATTGTTTATAGTAATATAAGACAAGTGTTAGACAGTTGCATTGTCTGGCTTTGAACCTTATAACTAGATTTTGGAAATCCTAAAGATGCTCCCCTCTATGTTTCTATTTTACAATGAACATATAAATATTAATCAGAAATATCATGGTGAGTCATTGTAAATTGATTCAACCTCCCATCTCACGTTTGAACAATTAAATGTTTAAAGAAACAACAGGGTGTTTGTGAATTTGGAAGCTTCAGTATTTTCTATAAAATTTTCTCCACAGCATTTTGCCTAATAATAAAGACCAATTAATAATATAAATAAATAATTTGGTAGAAACCAGTATCTTCTCTGTTATTAAAATAATTTCTTCATAAAACAAATGGAAAATCTTTCCCCGAATATTTTCTGCCTTTACAGTTTTCCCCCAAAGTCCAAACTGCCTTTTAAATGTTTGCCTTTTATATAACGCTGTAACACTTTTCCAACCTCTTCCTTACATATAAAATTTCAAGGTGATTTCTTCAATGATTGCTAAATATACATAGTTGTTTCCTTCAATTTTGTTTGACCTATTTTTCCTTCTCTCCCTTTCTCATTTTCATTCTTCATGACCTTATGAAAATTCCAGCTCCTTTCTCTCTGCCATGAGTGCTTAATACCTATATCATACAGTTGGTCACATGTAATCTTTTAGAAGGATCTCTTTGAATTGTATTTTGTACTGTTGTCTCTTATCTAATGTTTGCATGTATCATTTTATCACCCATAGTGCCTGGCACATTTCTATACACCTAGCAAGAAGGCAGTATATAAGATAATTCTTTCTTAGTAGATAATGGTTTAAATACCCTAGTGATAAATGTAGGGCATTAAACGTATATGGAATGGAGAGAGGTGAGGGTGAAAAGAAGCTGTTTATATCAGTGATAATCATTCATTCCACATTTACAAAAGGGAATTATAGAGAAATATATATATTTTGTTAGATTTTCATAAGCAATTCAGAATCACATTTAGCAATGATCCTTGATTAACACCATGACATTCTTTGACTTTTTCTTTTTAGGTATCAGAAACATGTTTCCTACTGATATGTGTTTATTGAGGAAAATAAAAAAGAAGATGCATTTTTCCCTTTTGTTTAGATGTATAATTTCACTCTGAAAGGCAGAGATATTTTTGACTAGTTTCATTATAACGTATTTAAAAAAGATAATTGGAATGTCATCTGGCTTGGAGAACTGAGAATAATTCATTTAAGTTGTTAATTTTAGAGGTGGAGAATATCTATATCACCTCTGCAAAGTAAAGATTTGAAATGTATATATAACCACTAAAAATGTAAAAATGAACTAAAAGTCATGAAATTTGAAATCCATGGCCTAGATTTTATGGTTTTACCTTTGAAATATGCAATTCCCAAGGGAAAACAACCTGATTTGTTAAATATATGATTGAAATAGAAAGTTTTGGTCTTAGGCCTCCTCAAGTATCTAAGCAAATAGCATGTGCTTTAGTGTTCCCATTGCAACAAACCCGCTTCTCCCTGTAAAGTTTCTACTCCTTTAAAGTTTTATCTTGTTGAACTGAATGTATGTCTATAAAGCATATCAAACCCTTTTGGAAAGTGTGAAGCATAAATAAACATACAGAATGATAAAGATATAAGTAACAGGTAAATAAGTGGAGATGAGGCAGTTTATAAGATTTGTTAGAAAAGCTTATTTAGAAGTGGTGTTTACTATTGTAGCTTATCTATAGTGACACTTAGAACTATTGATACACCTTCTATTTGTATTTTTCAAGCTTCCATATCATCATTCAAGAGCCTTTAAAAATATTAATGGGAACAGCAAAGTAGCAAAGCTAAGGTATATACCCTGTTGCAGAAGTGTCCTGGATAATAAATTTGAGTAGTATTAATGATATTAGGATATCTAAAGAGCTGTTCTATGACCTTTTAAATCCAGCTTTGGTAGGAATTAGCACTGCTATAATGTATCCAGGTACTTTGGTTCCAATTTTCTTCTGTCAGCACTTCTGTGCTATGAATATATATATTCATATGCAAAGGGAGATAGTCTCTGATGACTACCTACAGAAGTCTAGAATGTACTTAGTGTGGTAGAGAGGCTTTTTTTTCCAAGAGTATAAAAGCTGTCTAAGTTGTGTCAGATTTCATAGAGCTAAAGTAATTACAAAATTAATTACAACATAAAAATATAATATGTAAAACTGAGATCTAATATTTTAAATTTCTATTCTTTATAATGTCAACAATAAAATTACATACACTTTGGGTTGTTGGAGCAATGACTAATATAGGCTTGGCCTAGAAATTTAGATACATACACAGATAGGTGGATACATAGATAAAGACATGTAAACACACTTTTATACATTAATGTTTTCAAAGATATAAAAAATTTGTAATTTTAAGTGTACATTTTACCATCCCTATAGCATTATTTTATCCATTATGAAAAATATAAGTTTTAATTTGAAATGGCAGCGACTTTCTAATATTTTCTTTTACTAAAATAGAATCCTTAAACTATTGTTAATAAGTCAAAATAATGAAATGAGTATAAGTGATCATGGTAGAAATGATGAAGAGAATGTTTAAGAATGAAATAAGACTAGCAGGTTTGTTTTATTTTATGTATTTATGCAATTATGTATTTTTATTTACTTTTCTAAATAGAAATTAACAGTAACAGAGGAGCTATAACTTCCCAAATTCTTAATTACAGGTAGCTATCGCCATGATTTTTACTGCCTAGTGTTGCCAACCACGTAACTGGTTGAATGGATATTGGATGAAACTGAATCTACTCAGCAGAAATTGTAATGACTACAGCTCAGTGATTTCTTGGCTGGAATGAGTTCTGTTCCCTTTGCCCCACTGTTAGGGTAGACATCTAATTGTTCCAACAACCTTCTAAAAAAAGGTTTAATTGCTCTTGGTTGCCCATAGGAAAAACTCTTAAGTTTCTTAATATGCCTCATACGCCCACAAAGATCTAGTTGTTGCTGATATCCCAGTTATGTTCCTTGACCATTTCCTGTCCACTGCGTATTCTAGCCAGGCTGATACACTTTCATTTCCACCCAACAATGTGACATGGAATCTCTTGCTTCCAGACATTTGCATGTGCCCTTTCTTCTGCTGTGAGTTACCTTCACTTCCACTTACATGTCTTTTCTTCACCTGGCACTTCTTGCTCATCATTCACGTATCCATTTAGTCTTCCTTTCCTCCAAAAAGCCTCATTGCCTAGAAAACTTTAGTCCTCTGCCCTTGTGCTCTGTAATGATGGAATTATGATTTCACTGGTTTGAACCCCCTACAAGCTTCTGAATTAATGAATATATTTAGCACACTCTTTAATATCCAGTCCCTAGCAGATTGCCTTGAATATACTGCACACATAGCAAATATTTGTTGAATAAATTAGAACCCCCCGTTCTTCTGGAAAAAGCAAAAGTGTATAATTATGCAACTAGGCAAATTGAGGCAGTGATCAATTCATTTAATCAACCAACCACTGGTTCTGCCGTGTTTTCTAACTACATTTTACTGTTTCTGATGCATAATTGGGTATTGGTAAAGATTTGATTAACTGGCCCTTCAAATAATGAGAAGGGAGAATGCATAGTAACACCTTAGAAAATTTAGGTTCCTTAGAGGTATCAGGAAAATTATATATTATGTGTAATATATATTAACTTAATTCATGTTGAAGTTATTACAAAATCTAATAAATAAATGAGTAGCATTAAATATTGCATAGCCAAGTGCAAAAGCTAGAATAATATTCAGGACTATATATCATTTTATCAGATACATAACCTTAAAAGTACTATTTTAACAGTTATTTTTCACAGCACAGATGCAATAATCTTTTCACCAACTGCTCTATGAAGGTTAATATATTTGTATTTCTGAAGGCAAAAAGAATCACATATGTGGTTCTGAGTGAAATTGGATCTTTTAGTTAATGTTCAAAATCCTCAGTGCCGAATGGATTATTTGTGTGAAGTGTATGGAATTTGAAATCTCAAGGAAAAATGAAATCTCTAGAGCATTTGGCTGCTCTGACTGCTGTATGAAAGTTTTGTTTTAGTTTAATAGTCCAATTTTAGAAAGTCATGGAAATGCTCCATATGAAGCAAAAGAGCAACAGGAAAAATAGTTTAATAGAAATGAGCTATGACTAGAATTGTGGCTTTTGGAATAATACATTAGGTTTGTAATCAATTATGGATGAAATGTCTGGTCCGTATTTTTCCACATCATCTACTAGCATTGCATCCCTCATGTCAGAATTGATTATGGAAGTAGCACCTCTTCTGTCATACCTGTCTGGACCAAGAAGAGTATGATACCTGCAGAACAGCAATTAGCATGAGAAATCAATCATCCTGAGGCTGTTTTCTACATTCATCTACTCAAAAATAAGCCTCCATATGACTCTGTGTGTGTGTGTGTGTGTGTGTGTGTGTGTGTGTGTGTGTGTGCTGATCTTTATCTGTAGTCTGTTGAATAGGAAACCTGACATTTTCCGCTTGTGTCTGAAAGCGGAACAAATTAGTCTAGTTAAACCCCTGTAAATAGGAGTATAGAATCCCGGTAACGCAGAGGAAAACATTTGGGTTTGAAGTAATATTTTAAGGTTAACAATCCATCTTAACACATATGGATGTACTAGCTGATTGCCTATTTAATGCAAGCCTAATGTGGTTGTTTTCGTTGCTGTTCTTTAAATATCATATAGTCATTTATACTTTAAAAGTTTACTTCAAATTTTACTTTATGCTTAAAGAATACTTATATTTTGGTTAAAAATAACAGTAAAAATGAAGATGAATCTTTCCAGACTAATTTTATATTCAGGGTTTTTTGATACTACAAAAGCTAATATCGTCATTAGTAGACAAATAAAAATACCTAAGGGGAAATTCCTAAAATACAGTGTAGATTTATAAAGTGATAGTGTTAATTCCATTTAGTTTATAGGTAACTCAGAAAGAAAAAAATATAGATGTATATATATATATATATATGAACTATTTGACAACCATGGCTTGTGCAATCATGCATAAGGTGCGTATGCCTAGTTCACGAAAAAATAGAAAGATTTATTCCTTGTTGATTGTAAGATTTACACAAAAAAGTAAAGTTCAAGAAAACCTTCTCTTGCCATGACTATATTATTTGAGTCTTTCACAGTCCTTTACTGTGACAAGAACTAGATGCATTTGTTAGTTTGTAATAATGGTGTACAAGTAAGTGATGAAAATACGCACTGAAGAAATTTGCACTGGCAAAATTTAACCCTAAATGCATTAGCAGCTTCTTAACCAGCTGAATATGTAACATTCAGATGACAAAATCCCTGCTCTCTGAGCACCTACAATCTGGAAGAGGGGATATAAGAGACAGTACGTCTCACCATAACCTAAGTCAGCGATGTATTCTAGGAGTCACCCAAGCCATCAATGACAGAACTTCCAAATCAAGACAGGTCATTTCTGGTTAGATATCAGGGAAAAAGTTCACAAAGGTTACTGGTTCCTCTTATGCCATGCTTTTTAGTATCAATGGTTCCTACAATTACTTCATCCCACCTCCTGCATAAACATTCCTTGGAAAAACTCCAACAATTGGTGCTTCTAATAGATGTTCTGCTTCATTGTCCGAGGGCCAGGGCTTACTCTACAACCATGTGGACACTAAGGAAAAAAAAAAAAAAGGAAAGAAAGAGGACAATTCCTCATCTTTGTTTTCAGTAGTACAGGTCCTAGCATATCAACATACTGCAAAATGTTTTTTGTTTATTTAGATTTCTAACAATATATGCTTTGCTAAATTATCTTTTCTGACCTAAGATATATCTCTCTCGGCAGTTCTACTTGTTCTTCAATATAATTACGTCAGTAGCTGAGCCTAACAGTGCTTAAAAATTGGTAATTTGTATATTACATTTGAAAATGTAATTTTCAGCAAGCATTTGTGAATTGAAAAAAATCACATATAAACAACAAAAAATAATTTAAAAAACCCGCATTATATAATCAGTTTCCCCTAAATTTAAAAGAGATTTTAAAGAAGGTACTGTTTCCCAGCTGTTTTCATGATGAGATATGCTAATGTGTCTTTCAGTAGCTGTAAGCACAGACATAATTAATAAGCACTTGTTAATCATGTAATAAAAACAACTATTTTATTTAAAATTTACCTATTAGCCCTCAGTTCTTGATAGTGGCATAGATAGTCATGCAGGGATGTTTTAGACGTAGATTAAGTGTGAAAATGGGTCTCAAGATCCAGGATCCAGACTATCCAGTTTTGGTTTCATTTGACATATAGTTGGTGTATTAGTTTCTGATGGCTTCTGTAACAAAGTACATACCACAAATAATGGCTTAAAATCACACAGATTCATTATGTAATAGTTCTGGAGGTCAGAACTCCAACATGGATCAGTGGGGCTGTGTTCCTTATGGAGGCTCTAGGGGAGAACCATTTCCTTGCTTTTTCTAGCTTCAAGGGGCTGCCCTCATTTCTTGGCTTGTAGCTCCGTGGCATTCCTACCTCTGCTTCCATGGTCCAGTCTCCTTGTGTGACTGTTACCTCCCCTGCCTCTCTCTTGCAGGAACCCTCGTCATTACATTGTGCCTCCCTGGTTAATCCTGAACAATCTTCCCATCTCCACATCCTTGGTTTAATCACACCTGCAAAGTCTCTATTGCAATGCTGGAAATCATACTGTCAAGTTCCTTGGATTAGGATGGGGACATTGTTGAGGGGCCGTGATTCAGTCTACCATAGTTGATGAGCTTTTAGGTTTATAGATTTATGCAGGAGATATATTTCTTCCAGGCAAAGGAAACGTAGGTGTCTACACCTCCTCTGTCCTCTTAAGGGACCATTAGTAATGAGATAGGAATGAGACCAATACTGCCTATCTGGAAAATTTATAGCCATGAAGAACATTTATTTTTTATTTGGAACAGAAAGATAAAACCCACTCCAGTTACATCTTTATATAGTCACATTTCTCACATTATAAATTCCTTGTGGAGCAAATAACCAAATTAGCTTAGAGTTTTTTTGTTTGTTTCGTTTTTGCAAATCAGACTGAAAAAAGTGAATTGTCAACTCTGTTTTGCTACTCTTCCCTGGTTTTCAGAAGTTGTTATGATGCCATGAACATAAATGAAAGATGTAGCCTATGATCATTTTTTTGAAAGAGAATACATAGACTACCCCTATTAGCAAAAACTCTTGAAAACTTAAAATGCTTATTTTGCTTAAAATATTTTTTACTTCGGCAATTCAGTAGATTCCCTTGCTACTTATGTTTGATATATGATTTAGTGACCTTTATGCATATTTGAATTCAAGCTGTTTATTGATGATATGAATTTCTCCTTTCCTATCTGTGTATCTTTTTTTCTTTTTTTTAATTAGGGTTGAGAATCATTAATTCTTTGTAAGGTACTGTCCTAAAGAGGACTCCTTTTACAAAGTTTGTTTTATTTTGTTTTGTTTTTTAAATTTAATCTCTATGCTCTATAAGTCAAAGGAGAAAATTGAAGCAAAGAAATATCTCACTTGTTTTTTTAAGTTCAGCATATGAATAGAAAGTACCCTGCTATATTTACTTTGCTTATAGATAACTATATGACTGTTTTAATATTTAAAAATAGCATAATTTTATTTCACAAATATTTACTTGTCTTGATAGTAAAGCTATTTTCCAGGGTGTTTTATGATATATAATAAAAAGTTTTCAGGGAAAAATTCTCCACATGTTCCCAAATTGAGGTTAAATTAACATTTTATATGTTTAAATTCCACGTTCCATTTAATGAATGGTGTCGTTAAATGTTCAACATTTCCCTCAAAGCTTGAAATTGTCAAATACACTATTGAGAGTTTTCCTGTGATGTGATTATCTTGTGTTAGAAATACAGAAACAGCATTTTTAAAGAAAAGTGATGAGTTTTGTGAAATAGCTTGTATTTGCCTTAATCATAATGTGAAATATGCCTCAGTTGATCCTTTTAAATTGTTTCTATGACATTTGCCACAGTGGTCATTAAATTAGATAGTAATAGCCCAATGTGTATTTGGATCCTTTCCGTTTTTCAGAAATAAAGAAATTGTGTTGGCTACTTTTCTACTTTATGGCCTCTGAAGGAACAAATGAGCTCATAAAATGTACATTAAGAGTTCCCCAATTATGTTCCTATTTCCTTCAGCACCCTGGCCTCTTAATAAGCTTTTTCAGGTGTTTCTGGTCTATATTAATTTAATTTCTTCAACGTTCCTCATAAGCTTTCATCATGATTTAAATGAAATCCTGTTACAACGTACAGTAGAATTATAACCAAGTTCATTTGCCAAGTATAATTCCTTTCTGGAACTTATTTCACCACATTGGAAGAAAAATTATTTTGCTTTTAATATATTTTTTTCACTATTTAAGGAAACAATTGAAGATATATACATACATTCACATACACAGATATTCATACAAATAAATGTTGTATTCATGAAGTAATAGGTTCCCAAGATTATCTAATTCAGCCTTCTCATTTTATATATATATAGATAGATAGATAGATAGACAGACAGACAGACAGACAGACAGACAGACAGATAGATAGATAGATAGATAGATATAGATCTAGATCTATATAATATTCAAGCTAGATAGATATTCATGTGCCTTAAGTGAGACAAGGGCGGGTATAGCACTAGAATTCAGATTTCTTTGTTCCAGGTTACATGCGTTTTCTGGTAAACTATGCTGCCTTTTGACAAAGTGTGCAATGAACAATATAAACATTATAGCCTGATAGCACATAATGCACCTTGGCCGGAGGCTCCATTAACTCTATTTAGTTTAGAGGTTGACACTTTATCAAGCTCTTGAAACAAGCTCAAGAGTTGTAGAGTTGTCACT
This sequence comes from Rhinolophus sinicus, assembly GCF_057876585.1. Taxonomy (NCBI): domain Eukaryota; kingdom Metazoa; phylum Chordata; class Mammalia; order Chiroptera; family Rhinolophidae; genus Rhinolophus; species Rhinolophus sinicus. The sequence continues at coordinate 112,764,270 of NC_142516.1, forward strand.
GGGCCCTGTCACTTGTCTGATAAATTGGCAGTGTATGACTCATTCAGTATGAGTCCAGACAGAGTGTGATTTTTAATTATATATATATATATATATATATATATATATATATATATATATATATATATAATTTTATTATTGCTAGATGAGGAAGAGGTAATCAATGCAGTGATAAATATATCAAATGGATTATGATTATATTCCCATTTCTTGACTTTGTTCAATTTTCCCTGCTTGCTCGTTTGTATTCTTTAAAGGTATGATCATGTCAAAACTCAAATTAAGTATTTTGGTTTCTTGAGACTGTCTTCTACCAATATTAATGTTTTGTTTTGTTTTATTTTTACCAGTTTCTTTTTACCTTTTGCCTTCCTGAAGGGTTTTTTTCCCCCCTTTATTTTGAAATGTTTTTCTTGCTTTATAATACGTTTATTTTCATGTTTTATAATAATCTTCCCTTTTGGTTACTAGCTTTATCTTATGCACATGAGCATGAAGCTGAAGTTTTAATATTTTTAAATTTCTAGCATTGGGAAAAACAAAACAAAAAAAAAACCCGTACTTTCTAAATTAATCAATAGTCACTAATTTATTATTAGTAGAATCAGGATGATTAAAATAGCATAAGATTGGTGGTGTGGTGTAGTACTGGAAATCAGGCAGAAGTGGGGTATAAATCTCAGGTCTGCTGCATTTATGGCGATGTGATGTTTAGAAAGTGTCTTAGCTGCTTGTAATTTAAAATGTTTCCTGTGTATAATGAAGACAATAATAACACCTATCATAAAAAAAGCATTGCAGGCATTAGTGAGACAGTCCTTAACAAAGATTCTAGCATGATGTCCTCATCATAGAGTGGCTATTATTTTTCATTCATTCATTTGAAAAAAAAAAAAAATTAAACAGTTTGCAAGGAGGTCTAAGACTTCAGCTATGGTCAACATACTTAAAAGATCAAGCTGAGTGGAAGATTTAAAGAACATTTTTTAACCCTCCTCTTCCCAACAAACCTTCAAAATCATTCATTTTCAGGAAACGTCATCTTTTTCTCAAAGGGAGTAAATCGCCCATTTAATTTCCATGTATCTTGCTACTTCTCAAAGATTTTCTACATAGATTGTGAGGATATGCTAAATGTGTGTTAGTGAGGTTGTGAAATCTTAGGGAAAAAAGATACGAACAAGTGAAGGACTTTCTATCTTTTTTATCCTGATTTTAAATATTTCAAAGTAATGTCACCTGTATATGTTGTTTATTTATTTGTGAATCCATTGAGTATCTACTTTCCCTCCTTATGCACATTGCATGAGGAGAGGAATGTTGTAGATTTTATTCACCAAAATATCCTTAGAGCTTAGTAGGAAGATGCCTATTATTGTAGAAGTGCAAGTGGTATATACCAGATGGAGGGATGGAGGATGGATGAATGAATTTCAAGTAGGAAATAATCCTCTACAGACAGGTTAAAACTACTTTAAAAACATTAATTTTTCTGGAATAATACAGATAGAAAATATTTCCTAAATCCAAAACTATTATTGAGATTTTATTGTTAGCACGTTGTTAATCATTTGCTTATAGCTCTCTCTGGAATAAAAATGATAATGTTTGTTAAATATAAGTAGAGAATTTAGCCCAAATTTGTTAGCACTCAGTAAATGTTAAGTATTATTAGTCATCAATTAGTCCATTTATAAACATGCTTAAAATCCTTTCTTCAAACCTTAAAAATAAATGTTTAAAAATTATTGGTCCAAATTTTGTCACAAAAATAATTGAGAGAGAAATTATTTTTTTATCATAACAAAATAAACATTTAAGAACCTGTGTCAAATTTTGTGTCTAATACTTAAGACCATAGAAAGCTTTCCTTTAATATACAGCAGAAGATAATTCAGCTCTATGATTGCTAATAAATATGATATGTCACTTCTCATTTGGAAGCACAACGTTATTAGGGAATTTTTATAAAAACAGCCATCAATAATCATGAATTTAGATGCATGTGAAATGAGTTAAAATGACTGCAAAGTTTCACTTACGATCTTGGTTAAAATGACTGTAGAGTTTCACTTACTACCTTGCTGTAAATGAGCTGCCAATACTCACTGTGAGCTTGAACATGTTACCTTTCAAAGGGTCCAGTATACAACACAACAAAAATCAAACTGAAGTAATTAATAATACTTTTAAAAATGTTAAAAGGAGTAATTGCCATCTGTTCTCATCCAGGAGTGTTACTGTACACAAAATTCAGCTTATTATAACATAGTAACAACTGGCAATAAAGCAGTGACTTCTTTGATTATACTTTTTAAATAAAGATTAACTGGACACAATGATTTAAATGTAGCAGCAACTGGAATTGAAATTGTACAATTGATAAATCAGTTGAAATAATGAACTAGGGTACAGATTTCCAGTTTTACTTGGAATTATTTTACAGTTTTCATGTATGTGATGATTTAGCTGAAGGTTTCAAACCAAATTTTAAATAGATTCATTTTCAAAATAAAACATTATTCAATTTGAAATCTTTAGTGGAGTGGGTGTATGTTTGAGTTACAAATAATGCTATGCACATTTCAAATATTCTCAATAATATTTAAAGATAAAATCTATCAATTTTTAGATTCACCAAAGATACTTTGTTGAGATTTATGTTTTTGTCATGTATAATGAATGGAAGAATGTGAGGGCTCCATGGAAAATGCATTTCCTATTTTAAAGTGAAATAAATTATCCTACCTTTATGTGCTGTGGTGTTATTTTGCAGGTTAATTTTAAGTATGATAGAATATAATATTCTTTAGTGACCTTGCTAAAATAACTATAATTTGAACATTATTTTAAAGTGAAAACATCATGTAATCATTTGAAATATTAAATCTACTGACATATGTATAATTTTCATTGAGAACGAGGTTTATTGTTCCTTTTATGACATTCTCATTAACTTGTAGATGACGTGCTTATATAATAACTAATATGTAACAAGATTCTCAGCTTTCACGGACGTAATTTACAGAAGAGCAAAAGATAAGCCACTACTTAATGTCATACTGAAATGAATCATCATTGATAACTGCACTTCTTTCTCCCTCTGCTTCACTCTTTATCTTTTCTCTTCCTAATGTACTTGTGGGTGATGAGTAGTTTGAAATGAATTTCCTTCTAACAATAATACAAACTATTTCACTCCTATCTTCCTTACAAACTAGATTCAGACTGAAGGGAGTGACAAAATTGCACTAAAACTTCCTTCTCAGGCAGAGTTTTAGTGTTTGGAGAGGGTCTGTTTGCTGCCATTAGCAGGACAGTGATTTGGGAAGATGGGTCAGGGGAGAATAAAGGCCCTACTGTGTGGTGTTGCAGCATATACATTCAGTATAAGTTCCTCATCTCATCGCAAAAGCTGGAAAAGAAGGTAAAATATATGCAATGCTTAGCAGAGTAGCAAACAATAAATGGTAACTGTCATAGTACTAATAGTTAGTGATATTTTACTTACTCTTTTGAATATTGAATCTGTCTTAACTACTGAAACTACCTTGATTCGCCCCTGGTAAACTATGCCAGTTGCTGAAACTAGAAACTTTACAGAGTGTAGTAATGGGTATGACTATCAGATGCATCTGTCTTACTGTTTTGCTTACATGGTTTCATTCATCCATTCATAAGTTTTTATTGACATAGGAGGTGTGATCAACAAATATGATGAATATTTAAATTTAAAAAGAACGTGTTACAGTAAAAGACACATTGCCATTAATCCCCCTCAAAATACTCCTCCCTTACTTTGAACACACTTACCCCTTTGTTCTTTCCACTTTCTGAAGCAGTTCTGGAAGTGCTCTTTCATGAGTGTCTACTTCATCCTCCATCACAACAATACTACATGTCACACATCACCTCTGGTATGGCAGTTTCTGTCAAATGGAAACATTAGGATGTGTCCTCATCCACCTTAGTCACAGGATCTGGCACCATACGACTTCTATTTCTTCCCAAAGTCAAAATGACCATGAAAGGAAAACGTTTTGAATTGATTCAGGACAGCGAGGCAGCCACGACAGCACAACTAAAGACACTCACGAAAGAGGACTTCCAGAACTGCTTCAGGAAGTGGCAAGAACAATGGGATAAGTGTGTTCAAAGCGAGGAGGATTGATGGCAATATGTGTCTTTTATTGTAATGATTTTTTATTTAAACATTCACCATAGCTTTTTATCACACCTCGTGCAGTTCTAAATGACATAGATACCAATATAAATAAGAAAACATCCTTGTCTGAAATAAGCTTTGAACGTACCATATACCATATTCATCACAACCATGATAATGGTTTTAAAGCCCCATGATAAGGGCTTTAAAATTCCGTATGTCATGGCAGTATGGGAACTCAGAGGAGGGGTGCTGTATTGCCTGGAGAGGTCAGTCAAGTCCATTTGGATTCTCATGAGCATGGAGTAGAGTTTCAGCATTTAAATGCAGGGATGAAATATTTATCGCTGAGTAAGCAGTAGGGGTAGAGACAGGATGAACTAGACTGTGGTATATTCAGGGATTCGAGTGACTGGAGAGTGAGTGAAAAGGCAAATGTATTTGCTTTTCCTTCTTTTAAATATTTCCTTTTTAGCTCCATTTATTCTTATTTTCTGCCTATGTAATTGGTCTGTAGCAAATCCTGCTGGTATTGCCCAGACTTAGGAATTGTCAACACATTGCATGCTGGGAAAACTGGATCTGACATTGAATGGTGGTTCTACGTTCTCTTTGGTCTACGTTCTCTTTGTCAGTTTTCCACTACTGAAAGATGAGAATGCTAACTTGCTCTCAGGGATATAGCAAATATTAATAAAATGATATAAGTAATGCTGGGGGGAACTATTTATTATGTTAAAATTTGAAATAAGAGAATTGCCTCTTCGTACTGCTTTTATAAGTGACCTTCAGCTATTTAATTTATTCATAGATTTCTTTGGTGCAGAGTTTATTGAGGTGAGCACTAACTTCTAAAGGTACAATTTATTTAGTAATGGCAAAGATACAAATGATAATCCTGTCAGTGATTCGGAGAGCAAAAGTGGATACCTTGAGACAAGGTAATTGTATAACTCTCATGCTTGCAAAGAAAAATATTGGCATAATGCATGGCAGCAGAAAGTTTAATTTCAATCTCTCTTTATAGATCTTGACTTTTCTACTGGGTGTATGTACGGTAGCTTTGTGATTGTTTGGAGTCATTGTGGGCCTGATTGCCTTCTGCTTTTGTCCCCCATGGATTCAATCCAATGCTTTGAAGTCATTTGGAGATCCACAGGCAGATGTCATGTTTGTAGCATCGATCACAATGCTGAATTGATTCTTTTTATCTTAGAAAAAATATGCAAAAGATTCAAGCAAAGAAATTAAGATTTATTGGTTTATAAAGGAGCTTAGACAAAGAGCTTCAACATGTATAGCATGATAGTGTACTTCCAAAAGATAAAAACAAGTAAATATTTAGGGAAAAATGATTGCCTATGTTCTGCAATGTAAACGTATTCTAGTGGTGCTTACTTTTTTGTTTGTTTGTTTATTTTTTGTGTGTGTTGTTTTTCAATAGAAAACATAGACTACAAAATGTTTGATGGAAAAGATGACTGATTCAGAGCTTCAAATACTGTACGTTAGAGCAGAGATTTGCAAACTCTGGCCATAGGCCAAATGTGAACACTGCTTGTTTTTGTATGACCTGCAAACTAAATAGTTTTCACATGTGTAAATGGTTTGAAAAAGAATATTTTGTGACCTGTGAAAATTATGTGAAATTTTCACTTTAGTGTTCGTTAGTTATCTTTTTAGTGAAACAGATTCACATTCATTTACTCACATATAGTCCATGACTGTGTTTGTGCTACAACATTGATGTGACAGAGACAATCTACGCAGGAAGTCCCAAAATATCTACTATGAGGTCTTTTATAGAAAACGTTCACCAACCCCTGCTTCAGAATAAAGGAACTATATTCAGTGATATTCAAAATGGTGCCAGAGAATCAACAGTTGAAAGAATTTTATGCAACTTCATCAGATAAGTTTCAGTTAAAGAACAAGGGATAAAGATATCTGAAAGCAAACAAGAAGAAAAAGATAATTTTCTTTTGCTTCTTCATTATTAAAGAATGAGTAATTGTTTGAGTGTAAAAGTTGGTAGTTTATAGTTTATAGAAACAGTTGCATGTGAGTGGGCAAGCCCGGCATATGGATTTACCAAAGGATAACCAATCCAATTTGGTACAAGGAGAAATAAGCCACAGCTAGCAGATGGCAAGCATTACCAGCAGTGAGAAGTGCTGGGTAGAGCCTATGCATCATCTCTTCCCCACTGTTATTATCCAAAGAGTCAAGTATAATATACTTCAGAAATCAGAGTTGCAATTCACAACTCTGAAGTAGGTGTTACATCCTTTATAAAACAGATAATAAAGATAAAACAGCTTAACCTTTGAATAACAGAACTAAATCTTACGATAATAGATACACTTTATCCTAAACTGAATTACAATGCGTTCTCCATAGTGGGAAATGTAGTTCTCAACACTGAATACAAAGCTGAAAGCAAAAGTTCCAAAGAAAACCTTTGGACACTGTATAACCTCACGGCAGGGTCTGCTGAATAAATAATCTCAAATGGCTGAAAGTACACATAAGTCAGTAAGAATGGCATTCTTACTGAATTTACCTATTAGATTCAGAATAATACATTATATTATTTAAATGAGAGGGGGGGAACTATTGTATTTAATTTCTGTATTAGAGCCTTTTGCTTTCTGAGAAAACCAAATTATTTTTTTCCCCTAAGGTTGTCTTCCATGCAAAAAAAAAAACACACACAAAAAAACATAGTTTATTCTTTTATAGAAAGTTTATAGATTCTTATTCTCTGAAACATGTTTCTTTTGAAGGAATATATTTATAAGCTCCATTTTATTTTTGACAAGCCCCTTTCTCCCCTCAAATAAGGCAGGCAAGGTTTGTTATAAATGATCCTCTCAGTTTACTTTAAATTTCTCAGTTCTTCCTAGAAAGTGGAGCCCTACATTTTTTTGCAATCTCTCCTTCACTGTTCATTTCCAGGAGCTACTTGGAAATATAGTTCTCTGATTGTTGAGGATCCAGTATAGTTTGTAATGTGTCAGAATATCTCTCTTTTCACACCCATGCTCTTCTAAGTGAAATAATATATTTTATCGAAGTGTGATAATCATGATGTATTACCACTGCAGTGGAAAATGCCCAAAATGAGACTTCCATGCTTTAATTTCTAGTCCTGGGAACCTAGTGCCTTCATGTTCATGGTCTGGGACTCCCAAGACAACCATCCACCTTCTTCATATTGCTTAAGACCATCTTCATTCTTCTCTTTCTTAATTGAGGTAACATTGGGTCATGACATTACATAAGTTTCAGGTGTACACTATTACAATATGGTGTCTGCATACACTGACTGTAGTGTGCTCACTACCCAAAGTATATTTTTCTATCCATCACCATAGATTTGACACACTTTACCCATTTTACCCTTTTCCCACCTCCTTCCACATGAGTGAAATTATGTTTTTTTTGTCTTTTTTCATCTGATGTATTTCACTTAGCATAACACCCCCAAAATCCATGTATGATGTCACAAATAGCAATTTATATATATTTTTATGATAATACACCACATCTTTATCCATTCATTCGTTGATGGACACTTAGGTTGTTATATATCTTGGCTGTTGCAAATAATGGTGCAATGAACATAGGGGTCCATATATGTTTTTGAAATAGTATTTTCATATGAATACCCAGAAATGGAATTTCTGGGTCATATGGTCGTTCTATTCTTAATTTTTGGAGGAACTTCCATACTGTTTTCCATTGTGGCTGCACCAATTTCCATTCCCACCAATGTACGAAGATTCCCCTTTCTCCACATTCTTTCCAGCACTTGTTATTTCTTGTCTTTTTGATGATAATCATTCTAACAGGTGTGAAGTGATATCTCACTGTGGCTTTGATTTTCATTGCCCTAATAATTAGTGATTTGGAACATCTTTTCATGTGCCCATTGGCCACCTATATGTCTTCCTTGGCAAATTGTCTATTTAGATCCTCTGCCCAGTTTTAATTGTTTTAGTTGTTGAGTTGTGTGTGTGTTTTAATAAATTTCTGATATTAACCCCTTACCGGATATATAATTTGCAAATATCTTCTCCCATTTTGTTGATTACTTTCTCATTTTGTTGATGCTTTTCTTTGCTGTGCAAAAGCTTTTTAGTTTAATGCAGTCCCATTCAGTTATTTTTGTTTCCCTTGCCATTGGAGTAAAATCCATGCTTAGTCTCTGTTTGTCCTTCTATTCAGTTTATTGTTTCACATCTTACATTCAAGTGTTTACCCATTTTGAGTTAATTTTTGTGTATGCTGTCAGATTGCAGTCTAGTGTCATTCATTTACTTGTGGATGTTCTGTTTTCCCAAAACCATGTATTAAAGAGATCCTTTCTCCATTGTATGTTCTTGGCCCTTTTGCTGTAAATTAGTTGTCCATCTATATGTGGGTTTACCTCTAGGCTCTAAATTCTGTTCCATTGGTCTGTGTGTCTGTTTTTTTGCTGATAACACACTGTTTGATTACTATAGCTTGGTAGTATAGTTTGAAATCAAGGAGTATGATACCTCTGGCTTTGTTTTTACTTCTCAGGATTGCCTGACTATTTTTGGGTCTTTTGTGGTTTCACACAAATTTTAAATTTTTCTTGTTGTTGTATTTCTGTGCAAAATGCTGTGCGAATTTTGATAGAGATTGCATTGAAACTGTAGATTGCTTTGTAACATGGGCATTTTAACAATTTTAATTCTTCCAATCCATGGGAATGGAATATCTTTCCATTCTTTTGTTCTGAGAGTGGTCAACAGTGCAAACAAAGCAAATGAATATGAAATGTACAAAAGTCGCATTTTGGCTATTACTTCTGCAAATAAATAGTGTCATATCATTAATAAACTAGATACCAAATTAATATTACTTTAGCTATCACAATTCCCTCTTTTCTCTATTGTCCCAAGTCCATGTGTTATATATTTTTGTTCACCTTAAGACAGACATAAAGGTATTGGAATGCAATGGCATTTCCACCATTTCTATAGGGGAGGCTTACATGAGGCAATCTGTTTATAGAGCATTACTCCATGAACCTAGATTGATGAAGGTTCCATATTCAGCATCTGTATTCCGAGATTGACAGCCAGCTTTCAGATGGGGGTATAAAGAGATTGGATAATAGTCCTTGAGGGATTTTAATGGGCCTGCCTGCAAGTTGCACAAATGACCTCCACACATGCTTTATTGTCCAGAACCCAGTTCATGGCCACATTAAGTGCAAGGGAGGTTGTGTAATGTGTTTAGGTGGAAAAGTAAGCCAGCTTGGTGAAAATTTAACCCGTCTGTGTCACATTAAGGATGCAAAACTGAAAGATGTATATTAACATTATCATTTGAGGCCTGCATTAAATCATGCCTAGAGCTAAAATGATCCTATTCACTTACCTAATCTAATAAATTATCTTTATTTAATTTATGTCAATACTATGAGTTGACTTCAGTAAATTTCAGCCACTTGCAACATTAAAAAATTCCTAATACTCATAGCAACATAATATCAGATAAAAATAACAGGCTGTTAATAAATATTGGTAGAACAAACGAATACATACATCTGCTAATCCCCATTATATTTTCCTAGGGTGTTAAATTAACTGTTTTAACTCATTGTGGGGTTTTTTTGTTGTTGTTATTGTTTTGTTTTGTTTTGTTTTCTAACTGCCAGAACCACAATTTTTTAAAATAAGAAAAAGGCACATATTTTGTTAAAATTCTAACTGGATATAGTGATTTTATTTTATTGATTTTTTTTTATTAGTTTCAGGTGTACAAAACAATATACTAGTTAGACATTTACATCCCTCACAAAGTGATAACCCCTCACTCCCAATCTATTACCCCTCTGCCATCGTATATAGCTGTTACAGTTCCATTGACTCTATTCCCATGCTGTACTCCACATCCTGTGATCATGTGTATATTAAATTATAGTTGACATTCAGTATTATTCAGTTTCAGCCTCAGGTGCAGAGTGCAGTGGTCAGGCATCTACACTGTCCCTAAAGTGGTCTCCCTAGTAAGACAAATTTCCATCATATACCCTACAGAATCTTTACAACATTATTGCTTATATCCCCCAAACTGTCTTTTGTATCCCTGTGACAACCTTATTGTTACCAATTTGTGCTTTCTAATCCCCTCACCTTTACCCTCATCCCCATGCAACCCCCTATCTAGCAACCCTCAGTTTTTTTCTCTATACTCTACGACTGTTTCTGATTAGTTCGCTCATTTATCCTTTAGATTCCACATATAAGTGAGATCATACAGTATTTGTCTTTCTCAGTCTGACTCATTTCACTTAGCATAATGTTCTATAGGTCCATCTATATTGTTGCAAATAGTAAGATTTAATTCTTCTTTATGGTCGAGTAATACTCCACTGTATAAATTTACCAGTTTCTCAATTCAGTCTACAGATGGGCATTTCTGTTGTTTCTGCATCTTGACTATTATGAATAGTGCTGCAATAAACAAATTCAACTCAACATCAAAGAGACAGACAACCCAATTTAAAAATGGGCAGAGGAAGCTTAATTAATATGTTTTGGGCCCTTGTTTTTTGTTTGGCATCCATTATTTCATTAACTCCTCCAAAAAACCCTTAAAGGATGGGTATTATATCCATATCTTTTTTTTTCTTCTTTTTTTTTTATTAGTTTCAGGTACATGAGACAAAGCAAAACTTAGACGTTTATCATTTATATCCCTCACACTGTGTGAACCTCCCTCCCCCCATCCACTATCCCTCTGTACGTTCCCCAAATTAATTTTCAAACCCCCATGACCATCTTGTTGAGACTATTTCTCAAAACCTCTCACCTTCCCCTTATCCACACCCCCCTGCCCCTCTAGCAACCCTTAGTTTCTCCTCTATATCTCCAAAACTGTCTCTGATTAGTTCATTCACTTATTCTTTTCTTTAGATTCCGCATATAATATTGAAAAACAAAAAGAATGAGCAGGCAAAAATTGCTATAAGGGTTTGGAGGGTGGTGTTACTTAGAAAGTCCCATTGGAAATGTAGTGCTTTAATTATTAGAAGGATGGGCTTTGGTTAAGCTAAGATGAAAAAAAGAATATATTATACGTATAAATGAGCAAGTCATATTCCAGAAATGGTGAACAGACCAGTTCAGCAGAGTTTCAGGAAAAAAGTTTGGGGCTGATTTAGAGAAATTTGAATCTTTGAATAGAATATCAGAAATTTAAACTTTGAGACAAAGATGAGCTATTGAAGTTTCCTTTTTGACAGGAGGGTGACTTTACTGAAAGCAATCTTTAATGTAGATTGGTTTAGAGAAGCATTGACCAGTGTGATCTAGAGATTATAAAAGAGTACCCAAAGAGAAATCAATTAAAGGTATATCCCAATTATAAAAAAAAAAAAAAAAAAAGGGCAGAGGACTTGAAAAGACATTTCTCTAAAGAGGACATAGAGATGGCCAACAGACTTATGAAAAAATGCTCCACCTCACTAGTCATTAGAGAAATGCAAATAAAAACCACAATGAGATACCACCTCACTCCGGTCAGAATGGCATTATCAGTAAATCAACAAACAACAAGTGGTGGCGAAGATGTGGAGAAAAGGGAACCCCGGTGCACTGTTGGTGAGATTGCAGATTGGTGCAGCCACTATGGAAATCAGTATGAATTTCCTCAAAAAATTGGAAATGAAACTACCTTATGAACCATCAATTCCATTCTTAGGTATCCATCCAGAGAAATTCAAAACACTAATTTGAAATATGTAAGTGTGTGTGTGTGTGTGTGTGTGTGTGTGTGTGTGTATAAACTCCTTTCATTGATTTTTAATCAATTCATAATATTTAGAAAGAAGAGGGAGTGTTATATGACCAGATCCAAAGAAGTGTTGAGACTGTGCTGAGGGTCGGCTGCCTACCACTTGAAAACTTAAAAATTGAGAGACATGGTTGTTGAAAAGAAAAGCAGGTTTATTTAGAGTGCCGGCATTTTGGGAGGATGGAGGACTCCTGTCCAAACGCCACCTCCCTGTTCTTAGAATGGGCAGAAGGTTTTATAGGTAACACAAGGTACAAAGGTACAAAGGTACAAAGGAAAGGGGGAGTCGGTCAGACAGGCCCCAGGGCTGACATTGCTACCTGGGGTCTGGTCTGTTTTAAGATAATATTATCTCCAGACTCCAGACTCAGACTCAGCCACTGCAGCCTGGGGTTTTATATGTATTCCAGGGTCTGGGTGCCTGAGGATTAAAAAATTGCCCTTTCTAGGTTAGTATTTTGTTAATTAAATGGATTAAAGATATATGGGTAGTCTTGGGAAAGGGAACAAAACACAGTTCTTAATCAGTGAGGGGAGTAAAAAAGAGAAAATAGATGAATATCAGGACAGATCTAAATGCAAACTAACTAGGTTTAATTACAGGTGGCTAGATAGAGGGCTATGCGGTGAGTCAAACCGCAAACTAGCTAAGTTTAACTGTATTACTGATTTACCAAATTTCACCCTTACAGTGTGAATGTATTCTCCAAGTGTAGCCTCTTGGGGGACAGGTCCTGGGTACTGAGCCTCATTGAGTGACTCATTACACAAGTTATTCCACAGATGCATGTTTAAAACAGGAAGCAAAAATTTCCAATCTGAAGAAATTTTAGTTAGAATCTGGAGAGATAAATATTGAATCTGTGCATTGAAATATTGAAAGAGTGTATTGAATCTGGATGAAAACTGGAGGTTGTACTTGAAAATAGATGTCACTAACTAGAAGCATAGATATCAGTGGGAAATGGGTCAAGATGTACATCAGGCCTGGTGAGTCAAATAACCCATAAACAGACGGAAGTGCTGTGGCCTTTATCTTGTGTTGTGTGAGAGCATATGGCTGCTTACAGAAAAACTCCATGCTTGAGTAGGTTCCCTCTTAAAAACTGGAGTAGTCATTGAGAATTTGTGTGCTGAGGAAAATAAAGTGTAGTGGTTTGATATTCCAGGTGTTGCTTCAGGGATATAGTGATTTGTAATTGAGTCTGTGACTTACATCATGCAGAGGTAATTAGGGTGGTGGTATCCTAGTTAACTTAAGTCTAGTCTTGTAATTCATGGTAAAACTGTTGACAGTAGAAGTTTAGGTATCTTGTTTACGTTATGCTCTCCAAGTGCTCAGAAACAAAAGACGATCAGTACTTAGCTTCTCATGGACATGCTGTAATGACTGATGAGGACATATTATTTCAGTTGTATTGAAGTGCAGGTGATGACCTTTCAATCTTTTCATATACTTTGTTGTTTGTACTCCCAGATGTAAAGTATAAATAAAATTAACTACCTTTTTTTTTGTTCTTCTTCTTCAATGGAGGAAAAAAATTGCATGAAAGCGTTTTGTAAATAGTCAGCAAAATTATTCTTAATATGCGTAACTTGTCTTGTATAGTTTCTTTTCAAGGCACTAAAAACTGAAAAGACTTCTTTTCTTTTGTGGGCAAGGACTGTCAATTATTCTTCTTCATTCATCAATTCTCACTTGAATGTTATCGATAAAGTATTCTTAATATTCGACAATATAAGAAAAACAGTGATTTGAGAATTAGAAAGAGAAGATAATTACTTTATCCTTTTATAAAGGATAGAGATTCTAAACAATGAATAATGGAAATAAAATTTTACTCACTTTATTAGGCATAAAATAATTAGGAAAACAGCTACAGAGATAAGTGAAATAACAATGTCCCCTTCCTGTTTTTCTTTCATATTTCAAGTACCCATCTTTTCACACTAACCATTTCAATAGGCTGTCAAGTTACAAGTTACAACCAGACCTATAAACTTCTTAACATATATTCTATACCTAAGATAATTTTGTGCTCAGTCCTTAAATTGTCATTTCAATTGCAATGCAAATGTGCACATCAATTTGATTTTATTTAAATACATTGCCTTTCTTTGCCTACTGCATTGTCATGGTGTCACTCTCTTCTATTTGCATTCTGCCATATTCAGAAACCAATATTTGGAATTATAGTGAATGAGAAATTGTGCTTTGGCCCATAGAAGCTGGCTTCTTTTAATATTCTTTTCCCACTGTTAAACTGTGGATTATGTCATCATTTCTGTTTCTGTCATTTACATTTCATTCATTACCTGTAAGCAATTCCAACTATAATATACTTTTCTGTATCAAAGAGGTTCCATGGTTGTTTGATAGTTATACATGTCAACATTTCCACACTTCTGATTTTCACATTTTCTGTCATTGGAAGGAGGTGAATATATTTTCTGCAAAATTCACATTTTATAGTGTAGGAGCAGAACATTTTTTCCTTCTTCCCTTCTAGGTTTCTTGGCAAGTCTAATAATTAAATTGATATAAAGCAGATTATTAGGAGAAAAACAAATTTATTTACATATACAGGGGAGACCCATAAAAACAGGAGATCCAAAAGGCAGCCAAGTAACTGAAGCTTATATAATATCTTGAGCTAAGGAAAGGTATATGGTTCTGGGGGAACAAAGGAGAGGAAAGCATTTCAAAGCAAAGAAATGTTTGGAAAACAAAGGCTGCGCTGTTGTCTGGATAAGTTTGTTAGGTGAAACGGTATCTCTGGTAATAGCTCTCTCCCTGGTAACAGGACTCTTTCCAAAGTACATTTAGGCAGTTGAGGGGCTGATAAAGCCCTTTTCCTGAATCTGCTGGGTTGTGATTTACTTCAGCTCAAAATAATTCTTATGCCAAAGAGACATAATTTGGGGTAGCCAAATCTACTTCCTTTCAATGACATATTTAATTTTTTCAAGCTGTCTAGTTCAACTCTCCCTCTGCCCCTCTGAAAAATGCTAAGTACCATCTAAACAATCAAGATTTAAGGGGTGAAGGCTGTGGAAATAATAATAGCTTCATTTCCTCCATGGATTTTGACATTGAGAAGAATATACATTCTCTTACTTTTGTGAACATTGTTTTATTTCCTGCATGATACAACTTTTCTTTTAACTCAAAATTTGGAAACCAAGAAGTGTATGTATAATGGCTATAATCTCCTGGAAATGGCGACATAAGGTCCCACTTTAACTCCGGACAGGACATGTTTCTTTTTCCTCTCTACCACACAGATACTTGACATTTCTAAGACTGAGTTATTTCAAGCAATGAAATAAAGTTGTATATTAACTTCATTACCAGAGAAGATAGTAGCATTTTACATTTAATTGCATATAAGAACAAGTGGTATGGATGATATTGTGTTCTTTTGTTATTTAAGTATATTCATTGAAAAATTCTCAACATAGAAAGCACTATGTGGCGGTTCTACTGGAAAATATAGAAGATTCTTGCCACCAGAATTCTTATATTTAATACTAATTTTATTAGTATATGCATATATTCTTTTATGCCTAACCCTAACTGCAGAATGTTTAAAGGCCAATCACTGTATTCTAGAGAATAGCTTATTGTTGAATGTTGTCTGACATAAACCCTACTTTTTGATTTTGCTGTAATAATTAAGTCACTTAATATCTTCTACTAGGTCTCTATCGATCATTTAAAAATAACAGCATTTGTCACCTATCTAATGTAGGCAATTTTAAACTATTATTTATTGAGTGTTTTAAACTACTGCCTTAATACGTGTACACTAACAGATAATGGTATGTGAGAAAGAAAGAACAAACACAAAAAAAAAACTTCAGGGGATGACCTCACCTGGTGTACGGTGTTGACATCTACACAAACTCAGATAATGTCTGATGGCTTTTTCCTCGAAACCATAGTTAATGTATGTTTCTCCAACCCACTGCTTCTAACAACTTTCTTTCCTTTTCAAGGAAAACCATTAGTATGCTTGAGAGGCACTTCATCATTATCCCTTCTATTCTTTGTGAATAGTCGATAGGAATATATTTCAGGGCTCCTAAAGCTATATCCATTTCCCACTTTCCTCTTAAATTGTCTCTCACAGTTAAATACAAGGAAATAAGCTGGCTAAGTGCTTGGTTTACGTGTACTCAAAAAAGAAATTTTACCTCTTTACTATTCAGGTTAGGTAGAGTTCAGAGTCATGACAGTCAGAGTTAAAGATTATTGAGAAAATACAACTATACATTATGTATACAATGTGACTTTTTATGTGTATTTTCCATACATTATACTAGTGAAAATTTTACCATACAAATTTCCTTTTAGTTAATTCCCTTATGAAGCATAATGCAAAGATTACACCAGAAAAATACATACACATATATATTATTTTATACTATATAAGAATACTTTCAAATATACAAGGAATATTGTAGCAGTATTTAGAGTAGCTGCTATTAGATGACACTACAACATGGGGACATTCACTTAAAAACCCAAACACTATGCTTTAGCTGTGCTGAGGTATGAATGTGTGCACACCTAAAACAATCAATAGTACACGTGACTTCATTAAATATTTATTTAGTAGGCTGATCACTGTGCTCAGAATTGAGTGTATAAAGATCAATGGAAAGCAATTCTTGCTCTCAGGGAGTAACCACCATATCGATAATATGATAGAACAAAGTACTAAGTGGTGTAAGAGAGGTACTGAGGCACACAGGATCCAGGAAAGGAATCACAGAAATGATGACATATGAGATGAATCTTGAAGAATGGGCAGGTTGTATTTATAATAGAAGACACAGTATGCTCCAGACATAGCAAGATGCTCTATTTAATTTGAGGGGAAAGATGTGAGGGATATAGGGAGAGATTACAGTAAATAATAAAGCTGGAAAAGGTGAATTGAAGTCAGATTGCAAGGAACCTGAATGTCATAAGAAATTTGGATTTCAGCCTTCAGAAAATGAGGGGGCCTCCAAGGAGTGCACATATGGTGCAGATCAGTGATTCTCGGGAGGGTTTGGGGAGGGAAAGGACGACTTTGCCTCCCAGTGGTCATTTGATAATGTCTAGGGACGTTTCTGGTTGTCAAAACTAGGGAGTCCTAATTGCCGTCTAGTGAGTAGAGGCCTGGGATGTTGTTTGGCATCCTACAATACACAGGACAACCTCCACAACAAAGTATCATATGGTCCAAAATATCAATAGAGCTTCTGTTGAGAATCCCTGATGTGGCCTATGGGCGATTAGAAAGGGAAGTCTACGGTGGCCTGCCCACTCGCTGTCGTGCAGGCAGAAAACAATGAAAATGAGAACTGAGAGACTAAACAGTACTTTAGAGGGGCTACAATAGAAAAATACTTTAAAAGAATAACCTATGCAGCTTAGTAATGTATTGAACATAGTGTTGGAGATGAAAAGAACACCCCAAAATAACTCTGAAGTTTTCAAACTTGGGTGGCTGTGGGGATGACTGTGGATCTAATCAAGTTGGGAGGCTGCATGGATTTAATTTATATATTGAGCTTTGGGTTTCTGTGGTTCATCAGATGGAGGTTTATCATAGCCACTTACAGACTTGAGACTCAGGAAAACAGTTAATTCAGTCAAACATCAGACACTTACTGAGTGCTTTAAGCCAGGCATATGGAATCATACAACAATAAATAAGACATAATAGGTGCCCTCATTGAACTCATAGCACTTTTCAGTCTTAAAGATAGGTCAGTAAAGCTTATTGGTGGTATTGGTCATTTTGTTGTAAGAAATTAATGACAAGGTCTTAAAAATAATATTAACATGAGATGACAGAGGTACAGTGAAACAGATATTCTCATACCCTTCTGAAGGGAGTATTAACTAGTAAAACATTTTCAAATAATTTGTTAATGTGTTTAGGATATTCGCATTTTTCGGCCAAGTCATTCAAATTCTAGGAAATAATCAGAGATAAATTAAAACTTTTATGGAAAATGATACTTATCACAGCATTATTTGTGAAAGTGAATAGTTACAAGCAATATTTATGCCCCTAAATTGATGTAATATTATGAAATTACATATCATAATTTCAAAGAAGTTAACTCTAACGAGACATCAGACATTAGATTCAGTGTAGAAGAATCTCCAATATCATGAGAAAATACACATGATTTAAAGCTAAATTAAAAGCAAAAAGTCACATTACTCCATTTATTTATCAATGACCTATAGAGATACATGTATATTTAAAGGTAAAATATTTTTAAAGTGATTATCTTAAGATTATATGATTGAAAATTGATATGGATATTCTTGTTCTTCTCTGTTGTATGAAAGATGATGAGGGTGAAAGAGGCTATAACTGGGGAGGGAACATGAAAACCTTGTATGAAAAGGTGTGGTGTTTGAAGTACATCCTGAAGGCAGGTAGAAACCATTGGAAGCATGTATATGGAGGGATAATATCACACACACACACACACACACACACACACACACACACACACACACTTTAGTTTTAGAGTTAACTCCAATACATATGGTTCTATGTATTCTATGTATACAGGATATAAAACAGAATTTCATTCAAAACATGAAGAGAGTTTGGTTCCTATTTGTGTGATTTATCATCAAATAGTTTGCATTGACAGCTCACTTGTAGTATGTCTTCTGGATAGCAGCTGTGGCTGTGGTTTGCAAGGGCAACTGCTGTTCATATTTCTGTCTCTTCACCTTAGAAGCTATACTCTATTTTTGTTGCCATTGAATGATGGCCACTTAGATTACTGCATGCTACATGATGCCGCCATCTCCTAGCAGTAAATAGCATACGCTGTCTTGTTTAAAGTTGTATTTCAACATTATGTTTCCCTTCCACAAGTTAGATGAACTTACTTTTGTTCCTAACATTACAGACCTGAGTTACAAGAGTTTTAGAAGTATAATAATTTTGATGATGATGATGAAGAACTTGGTGATGATAATGAGAGTGATAAATCAAGAATGCCTTAGGTTCTCTGCCCATACTAAACGGCGGGCATGATGCTATGTGGATGACTTTAATTAGCACCTGCTTAATTAATTAAAGTAAGAGCTAGATGCCTCTTTGTTTTTCATTAAGAATATATTTTAAAGCAAGATTAGAACACATCTGGCTTTCAAATTCTGGCTTTACTTTAGTCATCAACCTCACCTCTAAGGTGCTTAGTTATCATTAAAGGTTTTCACTAAGTTTACAACGGGCCGTACAAAAAGAAAATAATGTTTATTTCAACAAGAACACTTATTGTTTATTCACTAATTGTGAATTAAAGTGTTATGTTATATGCTATATCATGTTATACACTATGACTAGAATTGTCAATATTGTGCTAAATGCTTGTTTAACAATTATAATATCCAGTATCTTTAATTTTTAATTTGTGCATTTTAATGAGTTGCCTAAATAGGATGTATATATTCTGGTGGTGTTATTTTTTTTATGTGCAGTAGTTAGACAAGTGTGCTTAATCTTCTTTATACCTACATGAAATTTTATTGTCTACTATAAGCAGCCCGTGTTTCTCAAAAAATAAATAAGTAAATAAATAACTGTAATTGTTACCTAGCTCAAAATTGTAAGGTAAACAAAAATAATCACACGTACGTTTCCATTTGGTTTGTTTGCATTTTTAAGAAAATTCAGTTATACAGAATTGATTCACATTTTATCAAGACATTTATCTTTTCATTTCTTTCAACCTGTTTTTAATAATATATTGAACAGTCATGAACCCTCCACCCAGCTAAGTAACTTCCATTTACCTATATGTTCTTTATTTTTATCACCTCTGTTTCATTTATCAATTTGTTATAATAAGTATTTTATCAGTATTTTATAGCAGCAATAAACTTAATATTTTACATAATTTACATTAAATTTGATTTCAGAGATTTCCATATTTCTGAAAGGGGAAATTCAAAGCATAAATATTGATAATTACTAACAGAAAAATAGCAGTAATTAAAAACATTAGAAGTTATTTTGTTTGATTTTTGGTAAATCTCAATTGTTTGGTTCCAAGAGAGAATTACAAGTAATTAAAATTACTGAATCAATTTTATTTTCATGACACGTAATATGATTTAACTCTGGTGTTTAACATATAAGGGTCCTACAATTTATTTAGCTACAAATTGTTTTGTGTAGGCAGATCATGCTTTTATAAATCTGTGAATTACTCTCTGACAATTATTTTAGAATTATGAGTTTCATGAGTCTCTATCTTTACCATTTGTGTATATGTAATTATTCTCCTAATATGTTAATTGTTTCCTCTGAGGCATTGTATGTATAACATACTCAAATTGACATTTGTGTGAATGATTTAAATTGTTATATTATTTTTAATAACAGAACTCTCAAACAATGTGTCAACTATTATAAACCTTTGTATTCAAACTTGAAAAACAAATATTGAAAATAATAAATCAACACATTTTCACTAAAATACCACTTTAAGATTGGTGACAGAATAAGGATAAAATAATAAGTTATCACAGATGGCATCAGAGGAGTTTCATGTTTAAAGACCTTTCTTTAAAATTTATAGATATGTAGCTAGGTTTGAAAAAAGATGTGATGACTTGTTCAAGATCACATAACTTATCAGCAAGACATCAAGGGTGGGACACATGGTATCCTGTAGTTCAATAAGGTCATAAAATATTTAAGTTGGGTAAGGATTTCAGGAATCTGTTGTCTTGGTCTAAAGGACTAAGTAATTTTTGTAGTCTAAATTCCTTACTTTTACTTCCTAGGGTGAAGACTAGTGATGTGTAGAAAAGAACAAAGATACTAAGTCATATCTCAGCTTGAATATCAGCACTGGCACTTACCCCATGCCCTTCAACAAGTTCCTGAATATTTCATATCAGAGTTTTTTTGTGTGTGTTTTTTTTCACCAGTAAAACAGGTTTTGTGCCTCAGAGTTAGTAAAAGTTATTACCTGAAGATATTGTCTAGAACCTAGCGATTTTTCAATACATGTTAATTTGCTTTCTTTTCTCAATATGGTGTTTACAGGCAGATAGTCTTGCCTTTCCAACTATGGACTTTATGCAACACTCAAATGTAGGTGGAAGACAAGATGAAAAGAATTTGGACTATAGTAAAGGCATGATTCAATTTTGTTCCCCAAATACATGCTAACGAAATAAGGGGGAGCCTTCTAATATCACAAAAACTCAGAAGATGTAGTGAATTTTATAAATGAACAAAAACAACAATGGAGTTAGGAAGATGAGGGGGTGGAAAGGGGTCAATTAAAGAACAGCAAATAACTAGGTCATAATCTATTTCACTTGCGTAATTCTAAAATCTGCAATTCTTGTATAAAAAAGCATTTTGATTGGTAACTGAATGTTTTTTGGAAGCAAGGTACTTTGTCTACATGACAAAAATAGTTATTTATAAGCAGTTAAAGTGATAAACAGGATCTTGAGAGTCCATGTATTTTATGATATATTCCCCAATTTTGAAGTAACAGTACATTCTATGCTGAAAAATATGAGAATATAACATTTATAATACTGGTAGAATAGAAACATCTGTGATTTCTTTTATTGCATTTGAGGCCATTCCACTGGGTATTTTGAAGTATCCACAAAGTAGTGGTCTCTGAAATCGTCCTTTAACACCAATAGCACAGCTGGCTGTAAAGTCCAATCCTGAACACTGCCTGAAATGGATGCGTAACTGAGAGTGTCTATGCTCTATCCAACAGTAAATGGGAACTTGGTCCTGGAACTGCATTTATTTAAAGGATTTTTACAATAAATGTTAATGTTAAAATTAACAAATACAAGGATGTTATAGTTCAGTGCTGAACATAGATTGAAAAGGTTATGCTGGAAATTGATGTTGAACAGTAAGAAATGTACTAAAAAATCCGTGATCTTAACTTTACTACTGACTGTTTCAAAATCATATTATGTCAAGATATCACATCTATATATAGGTAGCCTCTAATGATTGTTCTACACCAGCCTCTTACTCATTTCTTTCAAACAAATAAAGAGAAAAATATCTTTGGCATTTGAAGATTCCCAAGAGTAGAAACATTAGACTTTTTTGGAAAGTTTCATTTTTTTCTATGTCTTTTCAAAATTTCATTTGACAAATTATTGAATATTTTAATTAAATTTTATTGGGGAGACAATAGTCAACAAAACTACATAGTTTTCAAGTGTATAATTCTGTAATACATCATCTATATATTGCACTGTGTGTTCACCAGAGTCAGTTCTACTTCCATCATCATATATTTTATTCCCTTTACCCTCTTCTACCATCCTCCTCCCCCCTCCTTATGCTCTGGTAACCACTAAACTGTTGTTTGTCTGTGTCTGTGAGTTTTTGTTTATTTATTTGTCTTGTTGCATTTTTGCTTTTAGTTTTATATTCCACATATGAATAGAATCATATTGTTCTTGACTTCATCTGGCAGACTTCACATAGCATAATAATCTCAAGATCCATCCATGTTGTTGCAAATGCCACTATTTCATCTTATGGCAGAGTAGTATCCAATTGTGTATATATGCCACATCTTTATCCAATCATCTAACGAAGGACACTTTGATGATTACCATGTCTTGTCCACTGTAAATAGTGCTGCAATGAACATTGGAGTACATATATCTTTATGGATAAATCTTTTCAGATATGTTGGGTAGATTCCCAGGAGAGGGATTGCTGGATCTTATGGAAATTCTGTTCTTAAACTTTGAGGAACCTCCATCCTGTTTTCCATAGCAGCTATATCAATTTACATTACCACCGATAGTGTATGAGGATTCCTTTTTCTCCACAACTTCTACAACACTTGTTATTTGTCGTATTGATGATAGCCATTCTAATAGGTGTGAGGTGATATTTCATTGTGGTTTGGATTTGCATTTCCTTAATAGCTCCTGAGCATTTTTTTCAAATATCAGTTGGCCATTTGTAGGTCTTCTTGGGAGAAGTTTCTGTTCATGTCCTCTACCTATTTTTTAATTGGATTGTTTGTCTTTTTGTTGTTGAGTTGTATGGTTCCTTATGTATTTTGGATATTAGCCCTTTATTGGAGTCACTGTTTGCAAATATCTTCTCCCATTCAGTTGGTTGCCTCTTTATTTTGTTGATGGTTTCATTTGCTGTGCCATTTATTTATTTTTGTTTTTACTTCCCTTGCCTTTGAGGTCAAATTTATAAAACCCTCTCTGAACCCAAGGTCCATAAGTTTATACCTATGCTTTCTTTTATGCAGTTTATTGTTTCAGGTCTTATGTGGTCTTTGATCCATTTTCACTTAGTTTTGGCATATGGTGACAAATAGCAATCTAGTTTCATTTTTTTTTTTTTTTTGCATGTGACTTTCCAATTTTCCAGCACCATTTATTGAAGAGACTTTCTCTTATCCATTGTATGTTTTTGGCTCCATTATCAAAAATTATCTGCCCAGTTTATGTGGGTTTATTTCTGGGTTTTCAATTCTATTCCATTGTGTGTATGTCTGTTTTTCTGCTAATACCATTCTGTTTTGATTATTATTGCCCTGTAGTATAAGCTGAAATCAGGGAGTGTGATACCTCCTGCATTACTCTTTTTACTTAGGATTGTTTAGGCTATTAGGAGTCTTAAAAATATGATGACTTTTTGTTTTACATCTTTAAAAAATGCCATTGAGATTTTGATGGGGATTGCATTAAATAAATCTGTATATTACTTTGAGTAATATGGCCATTTCAACTATATTGATTCTTCCAATCCACGAACACAGAATGTCTTTACATTTCTGTGTCTTCTTCAATTTCTTTTAAAAATGTCTTACAGTTTTCAGTGTATAGGTCCTTCACATCCTTTGTTAAGTTTATTCCTAGATGTTTTATTCTTTTTGTTGAAGTTGCAAAAAGATCTCTTTTTTTCTTTTTCTGAAATTTTATTGTTAGTGTATAGGAATGCAATGGATTTTGGTACATTGATTTTGTAGCCAGCAAATTGATTTTGTAGCCAGTAAATTACGATATTTGTTTATTGTTTCTAATAGCTTTTTGATGGAGATTACATGATTCTTTATATAGAAAACCCTAAAAATTGTTGAATATTTGGGCTGACCACATAGTACTAGTCATCTCAATGAGAGCTGGAGAAATTTAATCAATTCCGTCAGTCATTATGACATTTTGTCTACTTGGTGAATCAAAACATCTGCTGATTTGAACATGTGAATGTTACTAAAATATCTGGAGGACAAATTGAATTTTTACATTTTGATAGGAATGTTTCTGTTTTGTTTTTTCTATTTGACACAAATAGAAAATTACATTGATTAATTAATGTAACATTTTGTCATTATTTCATATTTCTTATGGTTTAAAGACTGAGCATTTTCCCTAATTTATAATTAATTTGGACAAACTTGATTTAAGTAGTGTTACTTTAACTAGCTTGATGATATATTCAGTCAGTAGAGTCAGATCAGATAATATTTTAGTATACTGATTAGGGAAAACTTTAATTGAAGTAATCAAGAAATGCTTAGATCAAATGCTATTGGTATAAACATTAAAGCATGATGTTGCATAACACAACTGTAGAGTAACTCCCTTCTTGTAACTTCTGCCTTAAGTGGGATGCACATTTTGTCCCTATATAATCTAATATTCTGAGGACTGTCTTTATAGTTTTGCACAGATCATGAAAAATTTGATAGACTAAAATACCTATAAATCTCCTTCCAATAGCCATGGGCCCTGTTATGTGTTATGTGCTAATTAGGTCTTGCTGTAGTAATGTGTCTCAGTATTTTACTAAATAATTCCTTTGAAAAGAAATAAGACAATAGAGGGAGTATGCCAGGTCCAATGATACATTTAGATTAAGATATAATACCGAGTTGTTTCTCTGAACAGATGGAATGATCTTCCTTAAGTTTCCCGGTTTTTTGCTCTTTTTGGAGGTGCATCAGTAGTGGCTGGCTTCTGGCCCTCGCCACAGACCTAGTGAACATATTGGGCCAACTAGACAATCATTAATCAAGAAGATCACATGCCTCTGTATTAGGGATGGAGAATTGTTTATATTTGGAGAAGTCCTTTGCCATATGCTCTTTGGAAAAGATTGTGTCCTCTAGTCTCACCCCGTACATTTTAAAGGTAACAGTATCATCCTCCAAATGGTAGGTTATTCTGTGCTAGTTAGTAGATTCTAATTATAAGATAACCAGCTGCCCTTGTTTGCCTACATTTGAACAATTTCCTGGGATGTAGGAATTTCAATGTTAACCCTGGGAAATCTCCAGGCTAACAAGGACACATTGGTCAACATAAGTCTAGAATAGATTTACTTCCTGAAGGTTTTTGGTAATTTGCCAGTTAGTAGATTTAAGAAAAAAAAAAAAAAAATGTTTGTGTTGTTGTTTTTCCTTATAATATCAAGTTCTATGATCTATGGATTTTTTAAATTCAATTTTAATCAGTAATATCCCACACAGAGACCGATACTTTACATAGATGTTTCCATTAGTAACAACAGAGTTTTACTTACAAAAAAAAAATAAAAAAAAATCCCTTTGTTGTTGAGAAGTAAGCATGGTTTTGATGGCATTGCTTAGGTCCCTGTCAGTTATGCTCTCTACTTAAGGATAAAAGGTTCACTAATCTTTTCTCTGAAAAAAATAAAAGATCTCCTTTCTTTGTATATAAGCAGCTTCCCAAGCCTTCATCCTAGACTTCTTGAACAAAATAGGAGAGGAATTCAGAAGCCTTAGTAGGAACTGCAACCTGGGTGAATGAACCCAAGCTATGGATCCTTGACCTTTTAATTAGTGCATCTCGTTTGGAATGAATGGGAGCATCTCTGTTCTATCCTTTGGTGTTTACCAAGTTGGCGATGTTTCGTTCACATTTCCTGAAGCAAAAAGCATTGCTAATACCACAAAAACAAACAAGCAAACAAACAAACAAAAACCAAACAACAACAACAACAAACACAAAACAAAACAAAACAAAAAAACATTAAGAAATGTTAATGAAGTGGCTGACATGTCTATAAGTTTATAAGTTTCAGGTCTAATTAACCTACCGTCATTCTCATAGTGCTTTCAGTTCTGAAACTGTCCAGAATCTCCATTACGGGTTATACCGTTAAAAATAAATTCTCTTTTTCAAACTAATTTCTCCAACCTCTCATGTACAACCGATCTTAAATATCGAAGGAAACTTAAAAATAGATTCTCCTCAAGTAGGTATTGTTTTATTTTGTTTTGGGAATAAATAGAATACCTGTTCCTATAAAAGACAAGTCAGAAATGGAGATCTTATGCGAGCTAAATGAACTCAGATTTTATTTTCATTTCCATACATTTAGTATATGTGGGTAGAGTAATCGAATTCTACTTCAATTTATGCCTCACTGGCAAGCTCACTACCTATTGGCTTGTTCTCAGGGCCATTCCATCATAGACGAGACGAGTGCCAAGAACCCCAGCTTTCTCTGTTTTCTTAATCTCTTGGTTTTTCAAGTTTGGATAAGGTTGGATAGGGTAAAAAAATTATTTTGCCTTTTTTTTTAAAGATAGTTAGAATTCTGAAAATGACCATGTTTTATTTTTTTATTATACTTCATCTGTGAATCATATCTTTGTTGAATATAAGATATTCCTGAAATACGGAAATATTTACAGTCACCACTGTCAGTAGATGTCATTGTCAGTATTATCAAAAACATTTCCTGGGAATGGGTGGAGGGATGGCCTCTCTCTGGAAAAGTTGATGAATGAAAAGGAATAAAAGGAAGAACTAGAAACCACTAGGTATTTATTCTTTTTGAGAAGGTATATGTATGCATAAAACAGAAATAAGCATACAAATTAATATGTGGTAGCTGCCAAATGAGTGGCTAGTGAATGGTAATGTAGTTCAAGATGCTGAAAATTCACTGAAAAATATGATGCTTGGGGAAGGGCTTGAGAAGAGCAAAGACACAATAGCCTGGGCCCTTGGACCTCTCCCCAGCTTTAACCTGAGAGATTCCAGAACAGAGAAAGTCGAATAGAGTGACAAATGTGGAGAAAGTGTGAGACAGGACTTCAGAAAAAAATACATTGTCGTCTAAATGAATGGTGAATTTAAAGACTATTTCTGTAATAATCTGGATTTTGCCATACAGTACCAACATGGTAGAGGATAAGGAGATTATCGTGTGTGTGATCAGAGGGAAGTAAAAGAATAAAAATCATTATAGTCTGGTTCAGCATTTAAGATTCATGTTTTGATAAGATACTGCTCTTTTTAGGGAAATTGGAAAATTGTATGGATTTTGATCATTTAGTTATGGAATAAATTAAGATATTAGTGTTAAACCAACCAAAGGTAATTTGATTTATCCAATTAAAAAAAGCTTGATAATTATAAAACGCAAAGTATCACATAAATAAGTCAAGTATGTCAACAAATACAGCAAATATAAATTAAATAAAATTTTAAAGCAGTGTTATTCAGGTATAATTTACACAGTATAAGATTCACCCACTTTAAGTCTGATGAACTTTTTAATGAACTTTTTTGTATATGTGAGTTCCATAGACTTTTAGAGATTTGAAGATATGTTTCAATCAGAAACACCCATAGTGATATCTAGGACTGTGCCTATACCTTTTTCAAATGTATAGACACTTTAAAACAAAACCAAAAACAAACAAACAAAAAAAAAAACCTTCAGAAAAAGCCAGTTTGGTGAAACTTTAATTTATTTAATTGAGGTTGAAATCAAACTCTTAGACTTTTATTTCTTCATTTGGTTATTATCTTTTCATGTTGTGGTGTTACAAGTTTTCTTTTATTATCTCTAAGAATTTATATATAGAGAATGTGTAACTAAACTAGTATGTTTGTTACAAATATTTTCCCAGAATATCATTTGCCTTTCATTTCATTATTACTACTTATAGAATGTTTTAATTATGTTTCAAAAGTATTGGTTTTTATTCTTAGTGATTTGTTTCTGTTGTTTTTCTGCTTACAACGTGATGTAGACATAATTCTTAATCAAATCTTTAGTTCACTGATGAAGAAATACAGGTGGAAATTTTTTTCAATTCTTTTTTTTTTTTTTTTTTTTTTTTCACTTGGCATTTTACCTCTATGGTTCTAATCTAAGGGTATAAGTTATTAAGTACCAGCCGATTTTTTGAAGAATTATCCAGGTAGGCAAGAAATCAAAATACTAAATACAAATGGACTGTCCATTCTTTGTGATATTAATACCAAATTATTAGTTTTATTTGGGAAAATATGCACTAAGCCATGTTTTATTAATCTATTTTCCAAACAAAGAAAAGAAAAAACAAAGCTTTAGGTCATAAAATACTACTAACGTGACAATTGTAACCAAATAGACCAGTAAGTTCCTGTTTTACCTCTTTCTCTCTTGGGAAGTGGCAATCACATAATCTTTACCCTTCTTTCTCGCCAAACATATATAACAACATGCTCAAAAGCAGATGGAAGCAAATACTGGGAATGAAATCAAATTTTTTTGTTTTTCCTCAACTGAGATATTCAAGTTACTCATCGCAAAGTATAAATGCATGCAGCCTGTCCGCCTCCCACATCCTGTACGTTAAAGCTCGGACCACATATTCTCTCCCTGCTGGTTCAGTTTTATTTCACAGTTGATCCCAGTCTTATTTGAGGGAGGAGAAAACAACACAAACAATAAAATTGACAGTTTGAGAATAAGGTCAACATAAATAACAGTACTATAAACCATTTATAATTGTTTTATTAGACACTTCACATGTATTTTCTTATGATAATCCTCAGTAATATACAATTTGGTAGTATTATAACCCTTTAAAAGTAAAGAATTAGTGGTGAAAATCTGCCAAAAGTCACACAGTAGCATTTATTTTTATTGAGATATAATTGACATATAACAAATTAGTTTCAGTTGTACAGCACAATGATTCAATATTTATACGCATTGCTAAATGATCAGCACGACAAGTGTAGTTGACATCCATTACTAGATTATTTTTTCCTTGGGATGAGAACTTTTAACATCCACTATCTTAATAACTTTCAAATATGTAAGATAGTATTAACTACAGTCTCCATGCTGTACATTAAATCCCCATGACTTATTTACTGTATAACTGAGTTTGTACCTTTTGACGCCCTTCAGTATTTTGTCAACCCCTACCCACCACCTTTGTAAACTTTTCTTTTAATATTCTAAATATAATTGAGATTATATGGTATTTGTCTTTTTCTGACTTATTTCACATAGCATAATGCCTTCAAGGCCCTTCCATATTATCATAAATGGATGAATAATATTCAATTGTGCATGTGTGTGTATATACATATACATATACACATATATATGTGTGTGTATATATACATATATATGTATATATGTGTGTATATATACATATATGTATACATATATGTATATATGTATGTGTGTATACATGCATATATATATATATATATATATATATATATATATATATATGCATGCCACATTTTCTTTATCCACTTATCCATGAATGGACTCTTAGGTTGTTACAGTATCTTGGGTATTGTAAATAATGCTGCAGTGAATATTGGTGCATACATCTATTCAAGTTAGTGTTTTAATTTTCTTTTGATATCATCCCACAAGTGGAATTTCTGGATCATATGGTAGTTCTACTTTTCAGTTTCTTGATGAACTTCCATACTGGTTTCTACATTGGATGCACTGATTTATATTCCCAACAACAATGTGCAAATGTTCCCTTATCTCAATAGCCTTACCAACACTTGTTATCTCTTGTCTTTTTGAGAATAGCCATTCTTTTTTTTTTTAATTTATTTTTTAAATTTATTGGGGTGACAATTGTTAGTAAAATTACATAGATTTCAGGTGTACAATTCTGTATCACATCATCTGTAAATCCCATTGTGTGTTCACCACCCAGAGAATAGCCATTCTAGCAGGTGTGAGGTGGTATCTCATAGTGGTTTTAACTTATGTTTCGCAAATAATTAGTGATGCTAAGCATCTTTTCATGTAACTGTTGGCCATTATATGTCTTCTTTGGAAAAATGTCTATTCAGGTCTTCTGCCCATTTTTTAAATTGTATTTTTTTAATTGTATTTTTTTACTGTTGAGTTATATGAGTTGATAAATATATAGGATGATATATACATATTATATGAATATAATATGTGTATTATATTATGGATGTGTGTATATGTATATACATATGTGTGTGTGTGTGTGTGTGTATATATATATATATATCCCCATAGCTATTAACCCATTACCATATTTTCTCCCATTTTCAGTAGTCTGTCTTTTCATTTTGTTGATAGTTTTGTTTGCTGTGTAGAAGTTTTTTGTTTTATTTAGTTAGATTGATTTATTTTTGTTTTTATTGCCTTTGCTTTTTGTGTCACATTCGAAAAGCTCTCTGCCTATGTTTTCTCCTAGGAGTTTTACGGTTTCAGGTCTTACGTTCAAGTCTTTAATCCATTTTAAGTTAATTTGGGTGTATGATGTAAGATTGTGGTTTGTTTCCATTCTTTTTCATGTGGCTGTGCAGTTTTCCCATCACCATTTCTTGAGGAGTCTGTCTTTTTTCCCATTGTATACTATTGGCTCCTTTGTCATAAATAAACTGACCATGTATTTGTGGGTGTATTTCTGGGTGCTCAGTGCTGTTGCATTGATTTATATGTCTGCTTTTATGATAATACCACACTTTTGCGATTAGTATACACAGGAGAATTTTCAACCCAAATTTTTTGACTCTCCAGGTCAACCCTTGAAATGAGTGGAAGACATTAACCACCCTTAGTGCCACTGTGGATGGTCTCCTATTCCCTCAGTAGTAAGGTCAATGTCATATACCTGACTCCATGAATCTCTAGCTTGTACCGGGGTTAGTCTAAAATCATATTGTCTCCCTGTATTTCTGTCCTAGCCAGTGTCTATATTTCCAGGTCTTATCTGGATTTCTCTGTGACTTAGTCCTCAACCTTCATCACCAGGCATCCCTGTTATGAACACTTTATTTGCCAACCTAGCCTCCATTGATAGACAGTTCTTTGGATAGTAACCCCCACCCGTTCCCAGTCCTCGTCCACTCCAGCTCCAGCCTGTGTGCTAAAGCTGCACAAAACTCTAAGCAATACTTGGTGAATAGTTTTTTGAATTCTGCTTTAAGAAAGCACAGCTTGTCTCTATACACATCCCTTTTTTGTTTGTTTTATTTTCTTTTAATTTCATATTTATGAATATTGTACAGAAAGAAAGAACTATATTCTTAGTTATTAGGGCTAGAAATTCTACATCTAAAGTACTAGATTATGTAAAGCTAGCACTGATATATGTATAAATATATATGTAATTTAGCTCAGTAAAGTAGCCATTAGTCAGAGATCCCACTTTTAAAAAACAAAAAACATTTTTCTATCAATTTCTTCTTTTTCAGCTAATCTAATACTATTCCCCAGTTTCTTTTGTAGAATACATATTAATCACTTTAAAATGTTTTACAGGTTAACTGTTGTATTTTTCTTCTTATTTTTCTTTCTCTTTTTTTATTACTTTCTCCTTTCTTATTGCTTTATGTTTTTCCCTTTCTTTTCTTCCTCATTCTCAGGGGATGAATCTTTTCTTCTCTAATAAGTTAGTATAAATATTGGATGGCTTGTTGAAATCCTAGTGGATACAGAGGATCAATTTTTAAAAAAATACATTCACATGCGAATGAACATGTAGTCTAGTTTTCTCTAAGTATAGGAGAAGCCTCCAACTATTTTATAGACCTCATTACCTTTTTCACACATTTCACTCCTCTCATTTCTTCTCTAGAGACACTTAGTCAATGCTCAAAAAAAAAGGCATTGGGTATTCAATTTACCGAGTTTTTCTTACATGTTCCTCAGCTACATTGTGTTATGTGCAAATAAGCTTCTATTTACGTATTTTCTTATTTTGATCATTCTCCCATCCCTTCCAGTATCTCTTGGGGATAGGATCACTTACAAATCCATTCAAGAAACTTACCCCCCCCACTCTTATCCAATACTGAAGACCAGTGATAATTACTCTAAAACATGACCTTTAACCTCTTCTTCCTCTTAAAACTGAAAAATAAATTGTGACAGTCTTCTTTTATTATTGAAATGGCTTCATCTGTTGTGATTATCCTGTTGATAATCACATTTATTTTGCTTAATGTCTAATATCTAATGAATATATCATAATTTGGCATTTATTTTAAGATAGGCTTGAGTGTGAACATTGTATTAGTAGTAATTGAATTACTCATGTTTGGCAAATTCTCTTGGTCCTTACATCCATAGCAACATTGGACATAAAACCTGCTTTTATGGAATTCACAATAAAATAGAGTTGACAAAACAGTTGTACAAATAGTTTACTAGAAAGAGAAGTATGATATGGACAGTAAGAGAGATGTTAAGAGTTATGGAATAACAAAACATCTTCCCTCTCTTCGGTGTTCTTTGAGTCCTTGTCTTTGGCTCTGAAACCAGTTACTGGGAAGCAAGAGTCATGTGTGATTTTAGTTGCCATGTGCCTCACTGGCAGCCCTCATCATTATCCCATTCTGGACTTTATCCAAACTATTTGCATATCCTTAGCCCCAAAATAAGTCAACTCATTCCTTGTGCAGGCACTGCTAACCATATGGTCCTATACCAGTATTAAGTACAAAACTTGTCTCTGAAAGTCTTGATAGAGTAATTTAGGCAAAAGCTGTTATTGTTAATCAAGAGTTTACCATCTTGAGCAAGACAATGACTTGTGACCCTATAGAATCATAAACAATTGTTTATTCAGTGCTGACAGTGTTTTCTCCTTGAATCCCCTCTGCGTTTCATGCTGACTTTGGAAATTTGGAAAACAGGAGGTAGGGTTTATGAAGCTGGCCAGCTGGTTTTGAAGAGCCAGATGCTGTAAAACTTCCATGCCTCTTAAGACATGGCCGATAATGCTACAGAGTGTTGCCAGGCACATGTGGGTTATGAATAAAATAGAACTTAGTGGGATATGATCCAAAGATTATAAATTTTAAATATAATATTAACATTGTAATAAAAATGATAAGATCCATAAATGGAATCACTTATAGAGCCATACTGTGTCTGGAATGCATTTTGTTCTATTCACACTTTATCTTGTATCAATCCACCACCAAACTAAGAAGTAGAGACTATGGTCACTCTATTTGGGGTGGAGGGGATAAAAAAACAAAACAAAACAAAACAAAAAAACCTCAATGAGGTAAAGTGATTTCCCCCAAACTTGCACAATTAGGAGGTCACAAAGAACTAAAATTTGAATCCAGGCAAGACTAACTCTGGAACAGTGCCCTGAGCACTGAATCCTACTATATAGACAGATGAGTTGAAATTTTCCAAGCACCCTCTAACTATTGCTGCCAGATTTTAAAATATATGAATAAATGCTGTTTCAAACATTTTTAAACCATGGCAGACTCTTCTCTTTTGAGACTAATTTATGAATGAATTGAGAATGATGTTAAGGGAGTAGAGGGTACTACATTTAAAACAATCAGCAATTCCAACAATTTTATAGCAATGGGATTCTACTTTATTATTTTTCAGGTTCTTACAGTTCAACCACTGTTAAAAAGTAATATTTTAAATTGTTGAATATTAAACTTGTAAGTTCATTGATTTTTATTTAAAGAGTTATTATTTATACCTCTTTAAGAATTCAAAGTTAGAGTCACTAATTAAGTTAATAAAATATGTTACTAGCTATAAACTATAAAGGTTTATTGTTTCAAAGGATAACAAATGGAAAGGAAAGCAATGCTAATGTAATTTATAATGTTGACTTTCATTAAACATGTAATTATTGAACATTTACTACATGCTAGGTACTGTAGTGAAAATGAGGTACAGAGAAGAGTATGATGCCATCTCTTTCATTAAATGCAGAAAACAGATAAGTAAATAATGCAACAAGCCTTCTGTCAAAGGTAGCACTGTCTGCCATCGGAATATATGGCACTGGATCCCAGCCTGGAGCAAGATCAGAGGCAGTGGAATAGTAAGGTGAGAGAAAGCTTCTGAGAGGAGATGTGTTGTAAAAAGTGAGTAGGAGCTAGATGGAGAAGTTGGGTGGCAAAATCCCAGGCATACAAAATGATGATGTGTGGGATATGCGTTGTGACTTCCAGAACTTCAGAATGACTAGAGAAGAGTTGAAATGTTTGGAGGAGAAGAAAAAGGTGGTTAAAACTGAAAAGAGAAAAGTAAGCTGGAGAAGATGGCATTTGACATCATACATCATGTTGAAATGTTTCAATTTTACTCTGTGAAAATGGAAAGTCACCGATGATTTTAAACAGGGTGGAACATGATTAGATTTATAATTTGAAAAGATCATCTCTGGTGATAGACAACCTGGAGAAGTGTTAGAGGGAAGTCAGAACAAGAGGAGCACAGCAGCTAAGAAGAAACTGTTTGAATAATTAGGAGGGACAGTGATAGAGTCTGATGTGTTAACAACGACAAATGTTCTACTAATACAATTGTGTCTCATTTATCTTTTTGTTCAAAGCTCCTAAGACAGAATGTTTTCCAGTAGCAACAATAACACTATTTATATTTATTTAGTGATGATTCTGTGCAAGACACTGTCCCAAGCACATCATAATAATTTATCAATTTGTTCTTCATGACAACACTTTGTGGTAGGTGTTACTAACCTCATTACACAGACGCATTTACTGAAGCCCAGAAAAGTTAAGTAACTTGTCCAAAGTTATAGACACCATAAGTTTGGAATCAGAGTTTGATCCCATGCAGCCTCTATCCTGAGACCTGGTCTCTCTACAACCAGGCTGTATTGCCAACCTTGGGGAAGAGTGAATATATAAATGAGGGGATTAAATTAATGTTCTTTTTCTTAAAAAATTTAATGTAACCTTGTTTTCTCTTTATAATTTATACAAGAAAGCATCCAATCCTGTAGCAGATTAGTAGTTAAAATTGACCAAAAAGAAAAGACAAAAATGAAATTCAAAGGCAGCGAATCAGTGGCTAACTACATGAATTGAGAACCAGGAAATAATGATGTATATCTAGCCTCAACAAGTAGCCACACGTTTATCATACAACTTTACGAATAATTTCACAGTAAATTCCTCTAAACTTTCCTCTCATTTCTTCCATTACTCAATAAATAGGTTGTAACCAAAATTAGGTGTGACTAAAAAATAGGTTGTAGCCAAAAATCGTCTTGATTACATAGGTGTTTCTAACTAAGTTGATTAGTAGTTCAACAGGATTATCCACTGCTTATTACAACAGGTAATCTGTATCCTAATTTAGAAAGTGCAATTAGTTCAGTTCCACAATAGTAAACTGGTTGCTAGGTAGGTCTTACATTGTGTTTTTGAAACTAAAGATTAGTAGGCAAAATCTCTTCCTCAAGAAGTTCACCTCTGGCAAAGGAATGAAAGAGCATATATATCACTGCTTATGATAAATGATATACTACTGGCAGGAAAGGATGATACTATTGCATGGAGATTATGTTAATGGGCTTTGAAGTCAAAGCAGATTCTATCAAAATTCTCACTTAGACATTTACTCATGTGTCTTCTGGCAAGTTACTTAACTTCTTTAAGCCTCAATTTTCTTATCTATTAAAACTTACCCTGTTATGGTGAGACTTAAGGAGATACTATAGATAAATCACAGAGTGTATCTGCACATAATTACATGTTCAGAGACGGTTGATTATTATTACTCTATGCATGAGGTGTCCTTAGAGGACAGAAACCATTATTGATTTAGAAAAATGCTGTGGGTGTTGCTCATATGACATATACATTTATATTTTGTTTATAAGTAAAATTATTTTCTGAACTGAGTTCCTGGGTTGGTCCTTGCTTACAATGCTAATTGAAAATAAAGAATTGACATTAAAAGCAAATCAATGTTTTGATCCTATTTTAAAAAGAATTCATTGCAAGAGAGAAAGTAGATGGATAAACATTTTCTACTGTATACACTAATATTTCTCCTTAAATAAAAGTGGAAATTTTTACATTCTGACAATCATTTGCAAGAAGCATATGATATTAGGTAGGTCTACTACATGGAAAAGATTATAACTGGGAAAATACCTTTAACCAGAACAATCAACAGGTATAAGAAGCCTACACATTGATTATGAAATGTCTGTTAATATTTTCTCCTCAATTCCAGATAGAACATTAATCAAAAGTTGTAATTCATAGCACATATAGCATCACAGATTCACACAGGTCTCTTTTACTGAGTAAGACCTTCATGGATGCCAGTGACAGGTGGGCAGGGGCAAAGGCAGCTATGTTAGTTTCTTGAGCAGGGAAGTTGTGACAACTGAGTGCTCTCAGAAGATTCATGATGTGGCAACAGGCTGGACAGGCAGGAAGAGTCTGGAGGCCAAGTAAACAGCTAGAAAGCTCTTGGAGTTGTTAGGGCTGAAGAATTCCACTGTTGAAATGGAAAGGAAGAGAGAAGTAAATCAAAGAGAATTCTGCAAAGGGAGAACTCACAAAACAACACTCTGGACTCAGGTGATGATAAAAAGAGCAGAATCACAAGTGAGTCAACGTTTCTAGACATCATCAGTAAGTCCAATGAGCTAATGGGCTGTGATGAGGAAAGAAGCAGTTTGTAGGGAAGAAATAGTGGATTCAGTGGTAGAAGGAAGTTTGAGTTAAAAGTAATACCAACAAGTTAAAGGGTTTGTATTAAGTTGTAAGTGAAGAAGATAGGTGAAAAGTATTGGACATTTATTTGAAGTCTCCTGGAGCAAGAAGCAGTGATGGAAGTCAGTTGAATGAGTGAAATAGAGAGGTGAGAGTGGACTGCTATCAGACACATGTTTACTGTCAATCAGATTGTATCACCTTCTCAAGAAATTCTAGTGCACTCCTATTTGGAGACCTGTGTGCTGGAATCTAGCTTGAGCCTATTTGAACTGCCATAAAAGGGGAAAATGAGTGTGCAGGTTTATTAAACATTTAGGACTATAATCTCAAGAAATAAACATGCATTTGGAATGAACCTAAACTTGATCATTCACATCTTGAACATCTGCCTGCGTTCAATCTACCTCACTGTAATCATGGCATGTCTTAGCTGATCAGAAGTAGCACTGTCCCCTTCCAGAAATAACTAGCACATTCTCTCTCCTGTTTGGATAGGGATGGAAATGGGGGTGAGCGCTGTAAATAATTGTGTTCACAATTTGTCCAAATTGTCTAAGAAGAATGAGTGACAAGTAGACATATAAAATACTTAGTTTCAACAGCTGAATACCAGCACTCACCTTATGTGGCCACTGTTGAATGAAACTCTGCATGTATGAGACATTTTAACCTTGGTTATTTTTAACTGTGAAATACCTAGATCATATTATGTATAAGAAATATTGACTGGGAATCAAACTTATGGAGAAAAATTGTACCCATTGGGTTGAAAAGTTGACCACTACTAGAATATAATTTCTCAAAGTGCACCCTGAAGGCAATTCACTAGAGTGTAATTTTTCAGTGCAGCAGGCAAGTTTTCACAGGATTCTGGCTCTCTCTCTCTCTCTCTCTCTCTCGCTCTCTCTCTCTCTCTCTCTCTCTCTCTCTCTCTCTCTCTCTCTCTCTCTCCCCCTCCCTCTCTCCCTCCCTCCCTCTCCCCCTCTCCCCTTTTCCCTGTCTCCCTCTTCCCCTCTGTCTCTCCCCATCCTTCCCTTTCTCCCCCCTCCCTCTCTCCTTCTAAAGCATATTTTAACATTATTACTCTGTAAAACATCTTCTTTAATTCAGAGAGTCATATGATATATGACGCATAATTAATACCCAATATCATAATCTGTGATATTAGGCACATTTTAAAACTATTAGTTTTCAAAGTAATATAAATATCTTAAATCTAATTTTGAACAATAAGGATCAGCTCACGTACTATTTTGTGCACAACTTAATGGGCTTCTTAAATATTTTCCCAGTTCCTAGATTTTCTGTCTCCTGTAGGATTCAAGCATTGCTGTCAGATTTTTCTTTCTAATACATGCCATTGGCCATTGTCACCAAGTTCAAAAACCTTCCATGCTTTCTTATAGTTTTTGAATAGAAAATTTTGAGGAGAAAAGTTTTGACTAGAAAATTCTTAGACTGACATTCAAAAATACTCTAATCTAATCTTAGTATGTGTATCCTAATTATTTTCCTTTCATGGTACACTAGCTTCCCCCTCTGTGCATTTGATCATTGATGATTTTAATATTAGATTATATAACAGTAGCCAAAGATGAAATGTAACAGATATATCCCATAGGAGCAGTTTTTTTTTTTTTTTAAATATTAAGTAGGTGTACACATTTTTCAATATTTCAGATTTTTTTTCGATTAATTTAAGGTACACATTCTTTTGTGGGGAAAGAATAGGAGAGAGTAAAGGAGAAAGAAAACTAGAGGGAGGGAGGGAAAAAGAAAGAGGAAGTGTCACCCAGAAAAAGAAATCTATCCTTTTATTTGCTTGCAAAGTAATTGTGCTGCAAATTCAATCTAAAGAAATGCTTTCATGAAGGGTTATTTTGGATATAGATTTCAATTGTACTCCTACTTTCCTTTTATTCCCTTGGGGTCACTTTGGCGTAATAACTTATATTGGGATGTTAAATGTGAATGGTTTCATACACTAATGATGTCCCTTTGTTATATTAAATTATTAAATCTATTATATTAATGTTAAGAGTCCATATTCTATGAGATGATATAGGTTATAGTAACAACCAGTACATCAAAGTAAACATAGGGAAAAAAAAGTGACTAACATTCTGTGTTACTTTGTATATCTTGGTACCTTCATTATGACCTAAGGAAATTAATAGCTTTTCATGTTTGTTTGTGTGTAGAATTAGATGATTAGGTGCCATTTTTTGAAATTTCCATATTTTGATCAAGTTATTTCTTTTGTTCATCCATTGTTTTGACCTTTCTTAACTTTACCAGTTTTGTGATGATATGTTCTCAGTGTTGTTCTTAATAGAGAAGCTATTAAAACTTTGGCTGGAGTAGAGAGGCCAGTTTATTAATTTCTCTGTGACTCAGCTTCTTCATCTGTAAAATGGTAATAATAATAATAATAATAATAATAATAATACCATCCCAATCGGAAATGTTGTGAGGAATAAATATTATGTGGTTTCTGCTGTTACTATTATTTTACATTTTCTGGTAAAACATTTGTCCCAATGTTAGTTTCATTGTATCTATATTGAAATTTATTTCTTGTAATTTGATTCTCAAAAATAATAGTGCAAACCAGATATTAGACTTCCATAGTTTCTAAGCATTTCTATTTGAGA
Organism: Rhinolophus sinicus; assembly: GCF_057876585.1. NCBI lineage: Eukaryota > Metazoa > Chordata > Mammalia > Chiroptera > Rhinolophidae > Rhinolophus > Rhinolophus sinicus. Next base: position 112,803,730 of record NC_142516.1, read on the forward strand.
AGGTAAATATGCAGTAAATCAACGTCTAGAGATATTCTATCAAATTTGACTATGATATTTTATAAACCTTTCCGTCACTTAGATTGTGGTTTCAAATAGTCTACTGATGATCGCTGTGAGACCCTGATTTTGAAACCCAGTAATGATAGAGTATGTGTGTATACACACACACACACACACACACACACACACACACACGGTATGACAATTACATTCGCGAACTCATCCTAGAAAAAGTGCTACATACCTCATTGCTGAATATCACTACAGTCACCTTTGAAGTGCTCCCCTAGGGAAGCTATGCACTAATGCCAGCACCTAGTCCACTTTTCAGAGCAATTTTGGAACTATTTTTCTGGAATGGACATCAGAGCTGTTGTCCTATTATCTTTGATGTCCTGAATGTCATCAAAATGTCTTCCTTTCAGTATTTCCTTTATCTTCAGGTAAAGAAAGAAGTCATGGGGGCCAAATCAGCTGAGTAGGGAGGTGTTCCAATACAGTTGTTTGTTCACTGGCTAAAAACTCCCTCACAGACAGTGCCCTGTGAGCTGGTGCATTGTCATGATGCAAGAGCCATGAATTTTTAGCTAAAAGTTCAGGTCATCTAACTTTTTCACGCAGCCTTTTCAGCACAAAGAGTAAAATTGGTTAATTGTTCATTTGGTACAAATTCATAATGAATGATCGCTCTAATATCAATCAAAAAAGATTAGCAACATAGTTGCAACACGTTCACAAAGTTAATTGTCCGACCTCATGTGTATATGTGTATGTATATATATATCCTACATGTATACATGTACCTTATTGCCTGTGTGTATGTTAAGTATTAACATTCAACTTTAATATTCAATTCCTGGTAATTCATTTTGAAAGACTTCCATCTCCATCAACTGGCTTAAGTCTCTCTTCTCCATGATTTCAGTGTACTGAGTTTGTAATAGATTGAAGCAAATCTTACCTTTCTTGTCTGCTAAACTCTGTGATTCCTGAGTCTGTGTGATTCCTGAGTCTATGTCTGAGCCTTTCATCTTTGGGCCCCACAGGAATGATGTCAGTGCTCACTGCACATTACTGAATAAATTGTCTGTAATTCTTGGCAGTCTTGTGTTACTTAATACACATTTGAGTATGCAATGTCTATAGACAATTAAGGAATCAATATAGACAATGCCAATATTTTAATTTTAAAACGGTATGAAAATCGGCTTGCCCTCCTGATTTATGTTGACTACCATGGGCTTTCTGTAGACGTTGAATCTGTAGACTTCTCCCTATCTCACCCCAGGAAGCTTCTATCTCCTAAAACTCTCCCTTGGTACTGATCATTACCTCTCAGGCTGAAAACATACCTAAGTCATTCTTCTGATATCAAATGTATTTTTCCTTTTCCTCACTATGTGTAGTCAAATGTATCCCATTCCTCTCCTAGGACACTAATTCAACTATTATGTCTACTTTGTACTAATATTCCATTGAATTCCACAATGCACCCCTACCTGGCTTCAAACTACTCCTCTGAAATTGTATTTCACTCCTAATCCAGAAACCCAACACACTTTTTTTAGTCTTTATCTTTCTCTGTGTCTCTCTACATTTATATCTTTTTTTGATTTCTAGTATGCTCCTTTATAATGGTTCTTCTACCATCTAGGTGAGAGACACTATTGAATTATGTTTCCCTGCCTGTTAATTAAATTCCCTGTTCCACCATTTTCTTAGTATCTGACCTTGAATAACTTCCTTACCTATCTGAGTCTATATTTTCTTGTCCGTGTAATGAGGATCATAACAGTGCTTACTTCAATGAGATTACGCATTCACAGAACTTGGTATGTGCATAGAATATGGTAAAGACTCAATAATAAACACATGCTGTCAGACACATGTGGAGCTTGTATGGGTGAATGTTTAATTCAACATCTTACTGTGGGGATTACACAGCATTTGTCTCAGCTCTGGATGCCACACAGGCTGAAAAGAGGAGATGCAATTAGGTGGTGAACACGTCTTTCTTTATAGAATTGCTGTGAATAAGTTGCCTTGTATTGTAGAATTCAAGTACTTTTAAAAGTGCTTTTGAAAGTATGGCTTCTATGTGGTAATGGGTTCTTTATTCCCCTGGTGTGCCACCCTTAAAAGAGGAAAAAAATGATAAATATTTTGAGTACTTTGAGTAATTTCTTGCTAAAATGTCCTATATTAAATTTATATAACTCAGCACAAGATAGTTTATATTTTTTGTACTATAATTGCTGTGCTTGGATATTTTGTAAAATGTTTTGATCAGGTCTCATTTCTTCTTTTAAAATTGGTTTCAATTTTTATTTATTCATTAATTCATTCCATAGATACTTAAACATGTACTATATATTTGGCACTGTCCTAAGTGCTTAGAATACCATGGTAATCAGGCACGGCCCCTCGTGTCAGAGAGCTTACCATCTCTACATAACTTCTCAATCTGTAACTTGCCATAAAAATTGACATGGACTATTTCTTAAAAACAAATTAGAAAAGCATCTATGGTAAAATTCTTTTTTTCCCTGTGCTATATAATTTTCAAAAATACCACTGCTGCTTAAAGTGTGTAGATATAGCCAGATAATGTCAATAAGCTATGAGTTGAAGAAAACATTACCTTTTTTAATTTACAAATTTAATTTTGAACAATACATTTATATTTATAGTTTGACATCAAAATACCTTTAATTTTCTCATCATTCTGGTAAAATTACCCTACTATTCATCTATATTATGTTATATCTAATAAAAACCTACTATGAATTTGACAGGGAAAGATAGAAGTATAAATTCTGACCATAAAGAAGCTTATATGAGCTACATCGGGGTTTGGCAGAAATCAGAATGTATGAAAGAATATACATAAATGTATATGTACAACCAGTAAAAACAGCCTTGTATAATTTATGATTCTATTATCCTTGAATCTTATAGTGCAAGACTAAGAAGTTGCTCATATGAATTGTATAGCTGATTTTTCTAAGATACAAGTTCACAATCTTTTTTTTTTTTTTCCCTGTTCCAATGATGTAACTACAGCCTCTAATCTATGGAGCATATGTGAATTTAAAATAAGTTTCTAACTATTACGATAAAAAACAAGTTGTTATTTCACTTACTACGTTGTTTATAAGTCTAGTGGATTGGAGAAATAATTTTTTCAAGCGTTCCTAATATTGATAGATTTTTCTCAGTTTTAGCCCAAGATGTGTTCATACTTAACATTTAGCATTTTCCAAGGTTGAAGTTTGTGTTTCAAACATACATCTCTCAAATCTGTTTAAGAAGTTATTATGCAACCCAGTTTTATTTTTTCATCCATTAGCATTATTAAATGTGTTTCTCTCCAACTTAGGTTATTAGAGTTGGCGGCTGCATGGTATAGATAGAGAGCTCCACTGTATGTAGGTGTCTTCATGAAAATCACCTGAGGCCGAGAGTTCGCTTTTCTTACCTTATCATATCTGGAACACAGATTTGCTCTGCTCGTCATATTTTGGCACCTGTGAATCACCATCATGTTGTCATATTCGCAGTTACAAAGTAGCCGATGGGAAAAGAGCCAACTACTTGAGGCATTTGCAATGAAAAAAAAAAAAAAAAAGTCCTATTTCAGCATTATTCATTGGAAATGCTTTTGTGAAAGCATTTACTTCAGTTTCTGACATGCTGGCAATAACTTGAATAGGCAATGCATAATCCTGCTTTTTAGAAGAAATATTCCTATGTGCTGAAGAGTGAAGGAACTAGTAATTACTGAAAGCTACACGTAAAATGGCAAGCTTAGGAACCCAAAAGGGAATAATTATCTATGATTTACTTATATTTTATCAATAGTACCTGCTAATTAAATGGACAATGAACAAGTCATGTTAACATAGATGATTTGTGAAATTCAGTCATATTAGTTCCTTATAATTTTTACCTCATCTCTTCATAAATGTGAATTTAAGTTGGCAAAAATAAAACTAAAAGTTATAATTACATTTAGAAACTTAAATGAATTAGGGATAGATTCTAAAAATATATAGCAAATCAATATGTAAAAATAAAAGGCTTATAATAAATTTTAAATGAAAGTAAAAGCTATCAGAAATATAAGCAAAGTAATACTAAAATACTTTAAAATGTTATGATTATATTATGTTTTAGATCTACCTATTTAAGCTTCTCAATAAATCAATTTCTCATCTTTGTGTACATATATATCACTTCATATATCTTTGAGTTCAAAGAGTGACTCCTTTTTGTAACCTTCATAGAGATATGGTATACATACACACACACACACACACACACACACACACACACAACCACTCTATAACATCCAACTGCATTTAGAGTCTTCCAACTCAATTCAAACCTTGAGTTGAGTTTATGCATCTTTTCAAGAAATTTTCACTAGTAATTTTATATTTGCTTTTGTCTCTGAATGATTCATGGTGACAAGATGGTGGAGCTAAGGCAACTGTACAACGAAAGTTATTCATTTGCAAGGGAGCAGGTAGATATTTCCTTAAGTCAGCCTTTATACAATTTTTATTTCATAAATACTAGCTCTCATGGTATCCTTTGAAAAAAGAAATCTCAATGGGCTGTATTCCAATAATTTGGGGAATTCTGCACATTCACCTTTTACTTAGAGTTTCATAATGAATGTTAGTGTTTAAAGTGTCTATGAAATCCTTCGATAAAAACACTATACAAAAGCATTTCAAAATATATTTAGCTACAGACTTTTTTACCCCTTAACACAGAGTTTCACCCCAGGGGATACATTTTGTTTGGGAAATCTACTTTATATGAAGAAACTCATTATGACTGTTTAGAAAGATTCAAGTGTCTTTCGAAGTAAAGTAATGGTGAGCTAGTTCCTTATCCTGAAGCAACCAGCTTGCTACTGTTTTTTGGCCAGTTCTACTCTGAAAAATAATGAATCATCTTAATAACCTATATATAAGAAATTCACCTGTTTTAGTAACAGGAATGCCAGTCTTTTATAAGGGGCTGCATTCCCAAATTTTCACAAGGGAAGTGTCTAAATCTTCAGTCTTTCAGGATGAGGTATCAGGCGTGCATCGATCATCTATGGGGACATAGAGATTGTTTTGCAGAAATACACCTATCTTAAGTGAGATAATCTTTTGAAATGTGACAAAGGTTAATGTCCCTAACATAAAAAGAGTTTCTACAAACGAATATGAAATAGACCAAGAGTTTATTAAAGAACGGAAAAAAAATTTAGCAGAGTGTGAATAGATAATTTCAAGAAAAGGAACTGCAAACAATAGTCTATACACAAAAAGAAGGTTTATCTTCAATAGTGGACGTGAAATACAAATTAGAGCAAAAGCAATAACATGTTTTTTTGGGTTTTTTGGTTTTTTTTTTTTTTTTTTTTTTTTTTTTTTTTTACCCATCAGATTGCCAAAGTTAATGAGTCTTCACATCTAGAACTTGTGAAAATGTAAGAAAATCACTATTAATTCATTAGTGAGGTTATGAGTTAAACTGTCAGTAGCTATTAAAGTTATAAGTCTATATATCCCTAGACCCAAAAAATTTAACTCTAGGAAAAAGAAATATCTATAAACTTCTAGGTTCCTTTGTGCCTGAATTCTCCTTCTACCTTTATACTCTCCTGCCTCCCAGCTTTCTCCAGCCACCTCAGGCACACACCCCATTCCTTGTCTGAGCTTCGTTACCTCAAGTACAGCATTTAGATAAGTCAATGGAGCTAAAACTCTGAATCAGCACTGCTTCGGGTGGGCTGGGAGATCTGAACTTGTTGCCATTGCTGCTAGCTAAGTTGCAATTGGCACCAAAGCAAATCACAATTTCCAGAGTCTTCCAACTCCCACTCTCCCTGTGCTATCTGAATTTAGATCACTGTGGTTCTAAGGGAATGAGGCAAAGCTCTGTCTCTCTGTTCCCAAACCTACACTACAACTTTTGGGGAATGTAGCTCATCCAGTTCATACACATTTAGCAACTCCTCCCCAAATGCACACAAGGTCAAAATGGGAGACAAGAAAAGTTCCAGTATCAGAAATATGTAGAGTCCGTGGTAGTCCCCCCTCTGACTCTGTCCTGACAGTAGAGACCAATCTACCTGTCAAGACTCTTTCCACCCCTTGATAACTTCCCTCCCTGGAACACTTGGCCCTTTTCTGCAGTCTGGCCTTGGTCAACAGCAGTCCAGGCATAGAATGTGTTTGTATAACATTAAAATTCAATGATCAGACGGAGGGCAGATGGGAGCTCAGGGAAACTTGGCAATACCCCTACCCCTGGTAAAAATTGACAAGAGGAACTTGAGCACACAACCTCACCTCCCTCTGGCCCCTTGGATACGATGCCTCAAACAACAGCTAATTATATTGAGGAAAGTTTGATAACCAACCATCTCCCATCTATTGACAGCTCTAGCCTAAGTAAAAAATTTTTGCTAAAATAACTTAAGATTATAGGAATTTTCACATGTAGGCTGCCTCATGACCATTATAGGTCAGTTCTTTATAGTCACAGATCTGTAAGTGATTATTTTTCTGTCCTTGTTCACCTAGTCAAAATCGCTCACATGAGCCACATATGCCAGCTTTCCTGCTGGCGATACCTTCTTCTCCAGGATTCCCCTCCAACGTACTCATCAGGTTTAAATTCTCCTTAATCGTCTTCTTTGCCATATCCTCTTCTGCTGCTGCTGCTCAGTTTCTCATTTTGACTTCCCTTCAGGTGAGCATGCCACTTTTTTTGTGTTTCTTTTGTTCCCTCTTTCCATGAGATCCGTCATATACCTGGCGGACTCAATACTCAGTCACTATTTTCACATCTAAATGTTTATCTCTAGCCCAATGATTCTCAACCCAGAGTAATTTTGCCCCTCATCCTGCCACCTCCCCCCTCATTCAGCAGTGTCTGAAGACACTTGTTTGTTACAACTGGGTGAGGACATACTGTCATCCAGCAGACAGAAGCAGAAGATGTTGTGGACCATCCTACATGCACAGGGCAGCCCCCACAACAAACGTCCACCCTAAAAGTGAATAGTGTTGACGTTGAAAAACCCTACAACCAAGCATGTTCTGTTCTAGAATCATGTACACGACAGTAGCCATTAAATGTCAATGTGGTCCTCATATTTAATATGGCTAACACACAAATATTTCCTTCCTCAAATATGTTTTTTTTTTCCTTCTCTCAATAGCATCTTGGAAAATGACAGCATAATCTATTTTGCCTCCCTGATACAGAAGAGTTGTACTTAATTTCTGTCTTTTTCTCACTCACATCCAATCCATCAGCAAATCCTGAGAGCTCTACTACAAACGTTATTCTGGCATCATCCATTTCTCTCCATCTCCATTGTAGCATCCATGCCCAACCCTCTATCACCTCTTGCTTGGTCTACTGCAATAGCCTCTTAACTGTTCTCTCAGCTTCTACACTTGACCTCTGCTCTCCATCCATACAGCAGCTAAAGAATTATTTTAAAAATAAATTGGATTATGTGATTCCCTTCTCCCAAACCTCATGTCACTCCTTAGCATTTATAAAATGTCTCTTAAATCAAAATCTGATCCTACATCCATCTCCCAGACCTTATTCACAAGACTTCTTCCTCTGAAAGGATTTGTCCTCACTGATTGTGGACTTTTTGTCTCTTGCAGGTCTCCCTCTTGTGCTTCCTTTTTCCTGGAAGGTTCTGCCACTAGACCCTTACAGACTGGCTGTTCTTGTCATTTATTTCTGTCTTAGATGAAGTTTCATATTTTCTGAATGTACTTTCACATGCAAAATAAAATGACCTGTGCCATGTACTGGCACTTTGTGTCACCTGGTCTTATTTAGAGTACTTGGAATTATTGTGTTAATTTTCAAAAGCATTTTTATTAGATATAACTGACATATAACATTCTATTAATTTCAGATGTATGACATAATGATTTGATATAATGTATATATTGTGAAATGATCACCATAATAAATTTAGTTAACATCTGTCAGTATACATTGTTACAAATGATTTTTCTTATGAAAACTTTTAAGATTTACTCTTACAAACTTTCAAATATACAATACAGTATTAGTAACTGTAGTCACTATGCTGTATATTACATTCCCATGACTTATTCATTTTATAGCTTGAAGTTTGTGCATTTTAACCCTTTTATCCATTTTGTCTACCCCCCATCCCTCACCCCTCTGGCAACCATCAATCTGTTCTCTGTATCCACAGGCTTGGGGATTTTTATTTTATTCATTTTTTTGTTTTTCTTTTCTTTGATTTCTTTTGAATTCCATATATAGGTGAAATGTGGTATTTCTCTGTGTGACTTATTTCACATAGCATAATGCCCTAAGATTCATTCATGTTGTCACAAATGACAAGATTTCTTTATTCGTTATATCTGAAGAATATTCTTGAATTTATATATACCACATTTGTAATCCATTCATCAATCGATGGACACTTAGATTGCTTCCATAGTACGCTTATTAGTAAATGATGCTGACTGAACATGGGGGTGCAAATTTCCTTTTGAGTTAATGTTTTTGTTTTCTTCAGATAAATACTCAAAATGGGAATTGCTGCATCAGATGGTAATTCTGTTTTTTAAATTTCTTAAAGAATCTTCATACTGTTTGCAACAGTGTTTCCACCAATTTACATTTCCACCAACTGTACACAAGGGTTCTCTTTTCACCACAGCCTCGCAGACACTTGTTAATTCTTGTCTTTTTGATGATAGCCATTCTAACAAGTGTGAGGTTATATTTCATTTTGTGGTTTTGATTTGCATTTCCCCGGTGATCAGTGATACTGAGCATCTTTTCATGTACCTGTTGGCCATCTGTATGTCTTCTTTGGAAAAATGTCTATTCAGATTCTCTGCTCATTTTTTAATCAGACTGTTTGCTTTTTTCCTGTTGAGTTGTATGAGTTCTTTATATATGTTGTGTATTAACCCTTTATCAGATATATCATTTGCAAATATATTCTCTTATTCAGTAGGTCATATTTTTTATGTTGTGGATGTCTTTCTTTGCTATACAGAAGCTTTTTATTTTGATGTATGTCTGTTTTTCATTATTGCTTTTGTTGCCTTTTCTTTCCGTGTCAAATAAAAATAAAATCTCTAAGATTGATGTCAAGGAGCTCACTGTCTATGTTTTCACCTAGGAGTTTTATGATTTCAGGTCTTATATTCAAGTCTTTGATTCATTTTGAGGTAATCTTTATGTGTGGTGTAAGGTAGGAGTCCAGTTTCATTCTTCTGCATGTAAATGTTTGTTTTTCTCATTACCAGTTATTGAAGAGATTGTCTTTTCCCTATTGTATATTCTTTGCTACTTTTATTGTAAATGAATTGGCCATATATGCATAGGTTTATTTCTGGGATGCCTGTTCTGTTTCATTGTTCTATGTGTCTGGTTTTATATCAATACTATACTGTTTTGATTACTATAGCTTTCTAATATAGCTAGAAATTAAAGAGCTTTGTTCTCCTTTCTCAAGGTTGCTTTGGCTATTCTGGGTCTTTTATGGTTTGTTCATTCTGTTATTATTTCAGGGCACTCAAAGCTTCCTGTACTTTGACATCTTCCTGTACTTCACCTTAATTGGTACTTAATAAATATCGGATGCATTAATGTTGATTTTTAAGCAATGCAAATAATTAGAAATAAGGCATTAGCCGTTCGAAAGTCTGATACTAAAGCTTAGTAGAGAGACAAGAGCTCATAATTCTAGAATTGAATAAAATGATCGGCAAATTGGGTGGGTCCACATAACAGGATACATCATGTAAGTTACTTCCAGAAGTTTGCCTTTCTGCCAAACATAACATGGCTTCCTCCATCTCTCTCCTCTTGTAATCCTCTTGTAGAAATAATTCAACAACACACAATTTTGTATTTGTTCCTAATTATTTTCCAACTATATTACAGATTTCTTAAGGGTAAAGATTCTTGTTTACCTGTTTCAACTTTCAGCACAGTGCCAGATCGAAAACAAACTGAGACCTTTCTGTATGGCCAACATACTTTAGATTTTGTGCATAGGATTAGTGACAGAAATATACATACATACATATGTATGTATTACATATGTATGTATATATATTTATTTATTTTTTCTTACTACCTGTTTTTCTGCTGATTTCAGGATAATAGAGGCATTATGGTATTTAATATTTAGCAAAGTCTAAGCTTATATAATAAATATCATTTGGTGATCACTATACCGATGAGTAGAACAATAGATTCACTCAGATCATTATAGCAGCTAACATACGTTGAGGGCTAATCATGTGCTTTATCCTAAGTGCTTTATGTATATAACTCATTTAATATTCACAATGATCCTATGAGATAGTGATTTTTTTCCTACTTTTTATTAAAAGAAATAGTGGCAGAGAGAGATAAGTAACTTGCCAAGGGTCACACTGTAATAAGTATCCAGGTGCCCTTTCAACTCAGGCAGTGTGACTCCAAAGTCAATACCCTTAACCTCTATTCACTTTTAATAAATACTATGTAATTAACTTTTTAAAGTATTTTATACCTTTAAAGTAACAAATCCTTTCTAAATGCAACTTTTTGAAATTTCACAAGTGGATTGAATGCTGTATACACTACGCAATTAAACATGTCTCAACCCTTCACTAACTTCAGTCATAATATTTCTGCTTTATGGTATACATGACAAATTTATTTTTTATCCTCTATAAAATGCAAGACTTTAGATGAAAACACTAACATATCTCTGCATAGTAGAATGGGGGAGGGTGAAATCAGGGAAATGAATTACTCTAGCAATGGATCTTGGCAGCACAATGGTCCATTTTCTATCAAAGAGCAAAATAGACATTACATGACATGCTCTTATTTGAATTTTTTTTATGTTTAGTGATGATTAATAGTCCAAATAAATCAATATGAACAAAGTTTAAGAATTGAAAGATAAATCCCTTTAATTGTCCTCTTTATCAAAAATCATGCATTTGTTATTTATAACCACAAAGAACCATACTAATCGTGACAAAAAGCTGAGGATTCCAAATATTCTGCAGCTATGGATTCACATAACAACTGTGAAATGCACAAATAAAAACCTACATTAAAAGCATATGAGAGATCAGCCTGAAACAGAAAAATGAAAAGAAACAAACAAACAAAAAACTTCAGAATAAATGTCTCACTCGGTAGCCAATTCAACATTAAGAGCCATCTGTTCTCTTTTCATGCTCCATATCCACTGTCCTCACTGAGGTAGACATGGACAGGATTTTTGGCCCCCTAATTAAATAAAATCAATGTGAATTGATAAGGCAGACTGTACAACCACTTACTTTCCTTTTTGACGGGATAGTTTCCTGCCAATAATTAAGTTTCAAAAGTATCTTGCACCAAGGGAACTAAAATGTTCACTTGAGATATTTCTGCTTCTATTTACTAAATCTTGTTTTCACAATATCAATCTCTGATAATCACAAAGATAGAAAACCATTGAATTACAGATGAAGGAATTGTAGTATTAAAGCATGTATTTACAAAACCAAAGAGCCAGTTCTATAACAGGAATGGAATTTAGAGCCAAGGGCATTGAAATAAAATTCTTCTTCTAACATATCTTAGCTGTGTGGCCTTGAGATAGCAAATATAATATCTCTTAGTTTTAATTTCCTTAATTATAAAATTAGAGTAATATATATCAAAGTGTTGGAATCAATCTACTGAATTTTTTTCTCAACTTCAAAAATCTGAAACTGTGAAAACAAACTCATCATCTTCTGTCATTCTCCACCATACTTATTTGTCTTATGATCATTAATTTGGTAACTGGTGACTTAGTCACTCATGTAAAATTGCAAAGATATTTTACAAACCTATGTTCTCAGATAGGGAAAACTATGTATCAATTATACCTCTTACCTACCTTGGGAGTCCCTTCTTTTCCTTACCTTCCCATTGCTTTTGTCGCAGGTAAGTACTTCACCATTTCAATTATGGATTACTGCAAAAATCTTTTAAGAGGCCTGTTTTATCCACTCTGACCATTTACCATACTGTTAACCTGATTATCAAATTATATATATATATATATATATATATATATATATATATATATATATATATATATATTTTATCAAATATATATATATATATATATATATATATATATATTTCCCTAAATCCTTCAATTAAAAGAAAGAGAAAACATCTTAACACAGCATAAGGATCTGGACCATTCAGCATTATTTCTTGACTTCCTCCAAAGGCTTCCTCTAATTTGCCCAAAGTGATCTACTTAATAATGCTCTAGGGTGTCAGAGATCTCCGTGTCATTGGCCTTTATCTCTTTGTTTGCCACTGTCTGATTAAATTCCACTCACTCTTCGGATTCACACTTTAACTTCAATCTCCAAAGAAGGAAAAAATAAATTACCTTGCTCACCCAACAGTACACGTGCAACACATACACACACACACACACACACACACACACACACTGTATTTCCCCGAAAATAAGACTTAGCTGGACCATCAGTTCTAATGTGTCTTTTGGAGCAAAAATTAATATAAGATCTGGTCTTATTTTACTATAATCTAAGACCAGGTATAAAATAAAATAAAACAATATAATATATAATATAATGTAACATAACATAATATGTAATAAAATGTAATACAATATAATATAATATAATACTGGTTCTTATATTAATTTTTGCTCCAAAAGATGCATTAGAGCTCCTGGTCCAGCTAGGTCTTATTTTTGGGAAAACACGGTACTGACAAAAGAAGATGATCTTAGCCAGGGTGCTAAACATCTGAAAAATAATATGGACTGTCTCAAGGACTCCAATGCTCATGTAATCATTTCTTCTTTACCCACGTCTGTGGAGAGTTAATTTGAAAGCTGATCTTCTGAAGGGAAGTCTACTTTTCTTCCTCACACTAAAATGTTTTCAAAGAGGTCTTCTTGTTGATCTGGTTATAAAGAACGTGGAAAGCTCTTAGAAGTGCTGAATGTCCATCCCCCTTCTATTATCCTCATAGCCAGACCATTATCCGTGCATTTGAGTGGAGGAGTAAATGTCAGTTGTTGCAGTCCTTGGATGGAAGTTGTGATGAATGCAAATATGTTGATAGCAGAGAGAGAAACTGATAAAACAGCTTTAAAATGGTAGCTATCGACTTGCCCAGAAATTAACCCAGGGAGCATTTAATTGGTGGCCATGATTTGGGCTGTGCTTCAGCTGTTAAAAACCTTTTTAAGTTTACTGTTTATTGTTTTGATTGTACTTTAAGAGGTTTAGGGAAAACAATATTATAGTTACTTAGTACAGGAGAAGAAGACAGAGGACATTTTATATGTTAACTTTATGTACCATGTTATATGAGTAACCATCAGCTTTTAAAGCTCATCAACTGATTGCATGTTGCCCCCTCAATTAAAGTTGGGCATTGTTAAACTTGTTAGCATTCATGCTAACTTTTCCGCAGCATGGTTGACCATATGCCTGGTTTTGCTCAGAACAGTCCTGGATCACATGTTGTGTACTGGTATCTAGTCTGCTTAATGTTTCTTTCAGTCTCAATAGTCTCCCAGTTTAGACAATAAATATTATGCTCATTCTGTCCATAGGGAGATGAAGCAGAGCTCAAAACTTCTCTCTGCAGCGCTTGAAGAGGGAAAATTGAGCAAAACACAATTACTAGATTATAAAAAGGAACCAGACTAGGATTCATGGACAGACTCTCTTGAGTTTGAGATCAGTAAGTGAGTTCAAGACTTGTATAGGTGAAGGGGCTTTCTTGGCTTTCATGTTAGCTAAGGTGTTGAACCTAAGACTAGAAAGAGGGTGGCTAATTTGAGGAATAGAAAAAAAAGAAAAAATAAATGTCTTCAGTACAATGAAAGAGGAGAGTGGTATGAGAAATTACACTAGAGAAGTCAACGGGGTTCAGAACAACAAGCCTTGGAAGCCATGTCAAGGATTTGCAAATTTATCCTATAAGCAATAACAAGTAAAGAACAACAATATTTAAGTAGGGTTGACACTTGATTATATCCGCTTCTTATAAAAAAGAACAATACCCTGACATCTGTGAAGATGATGGATTAGGGTTGTGTTTAGGTGCATGGAGAACAATGTGATTGTGAAGATGCCTTAGCCACCACGTGAGGTTGTGGACAGGAACTGTAGCGGTGGTTGTAAGAGAAAGTAAACTTAATTTTCAAGAATGAACAGGACTAAAACTTGAAAAAAAAATTGTCCTGAATGCTTCTATTATATCAAATCAAAGAGACATCTAGAAATCATTTCTGTGGACAGGTGAAAATTACATTAATCGTTTAATTTACTCTTAATCAGTTTTGCCCATAATTACTTACAAGGCACCTTCAGCGAGAGAATTCAGCCAGACGTTTGCATAGGGTGAACCCGAACAACATGAGGTAGCAGGGCACTGGGAGTGAAAGAAGGTCTCCCCAGGAGCACAGTTCATCCTGAGGAACCAGGAGCCTGACCAGACTTGCACTCCATCCGATTCTGAGCACCCCCTCTCCCTTTCTAAACCTCATTAGAGAGTCAATCTAGGACGAAAGCGAGAGGCAATTTTGCTGTCATGACAATTTAACACTCAAGTGAACTGAGATGAATTTACAACAGGAGCTGCCTCTGTTTATAAATTAGTATCTAACTGTTATCAATTTTGCAAGCTTTTGAGTCTTACTTGTTTTGTGGATACAATAAAACTCAGTTAAAATACATTTTTTTGTAACTTGAAGCACCAGAATGTCAGCATTTGTGACATATACATAAACAGTTGAGAAAAAAAAGTCTGTTTAATCTTATGTATGCAAACAAGAGGAATTTCTAAGGATATTATTTGAATATTTTTGGTTTTCATTTTTGAGAACAATAAATTCAGGTCCTATGGAAAAGAAAGTGATCAAAAAAGTTTCTTCTACTGCACACGTTTCTCCTGCTATATCCTAGCATATCTCTCCTTTGCATCTGATTAGGATTAAATAGTATATGGATTCAAGCCAGTTTGTTTCAAGTACACTCTTTGCTGTATATTGTGTGGAGCCATGACTTTATTTCATCTCAGTGATATTTGTGAGGTATTGTAAATAAAAATATGTCAGACTTTAATTCAATTCTGTGAAAAGTATATAAGAAACTCAAATAAATATTGTAATACTTGAAAATAGTACATCTCATATTAATCACTTCTGCCTGGTGGAATTTCATTTTTATTTAGTAGAAATGGAATTCTCTACGACATCCAACTCTTAACACTTCTGGTATAGAGATTAATTCATGTGCTTCTCATTATACTCAATGAATGGAATATGCTGGAATATACACCCATGACTTGGATAATGTGCCCTGTAATTTCTGTTTTTGCTCTCAGACATGAAACTCATTAGCTTTTGTGGTTTCAGTACACATGCATTGAACAGAAAGGAATTTAATTATTATAACCAAGGAGGTGATTTTAATTTTTAGTAAAAAAGAAACTAGATGAGATCAAGAAAAGTTTAAAGTTGGCCCATAATTGTGCTAAGTATAACAATGCATCAACCTTTATATTATTTACTAAATACCAATAAATGATATGTTTTATTTTAACAGGCAGTTTGCTACCAGAAGTGTGTTTCTCTTCCAAAAGGTAAGTGCCTTTTAAGAAATATTATGTAAAATTATCATGGTTTCTGATTTATAGCTTTGAAGGCCCTATTAATTTTAAAGCCCCATGGCTTACAGCTGTGTTGTTCAAAGGCAAGGATATATAGTATTAATTATCTTAAGCTCCAGATTATTGTTCATTGCAGACATTACGTATAAAGGACAGACTGGCACATTTTTCTATTTCAGTAAGAATAATTATTTAGCCTAGTGATTTTTTTAAAGAAATGCCTGTTGAAGTAAAATACAAAGAACACAGTCCAGTTTGATCACTTGTTGCTGTTCTGGATGGTTTTCGACAATTTTTATGGAAATTACCAGCCACTTGGCGTTGGCTACAGTTTTTGTTAATGGTCTTTCTTTATTATTTCTTTGGTTGGTTGGTGTTAGATAATGCCTTAGTCATTTTGAAAATTAAAAAGATGTATCTTCTCAAAAGTATTTTTCAATAAGAATATATGTTCATGTATATGCACACATATATACACACACGCACGCACACATGTGTATTCTTTACTTGAATAAGTATATAGTATAAAATTTAATAATATGTTTAACCATGAGTTAAGTTTTCTTGCTGACACCCTACCTACTATTTAAATTTTCAAGAATCCCATAAGTTTTAAAAGTAAACTAAATGTTTAAATATAGTATATTTTTACCTTTTTATATAAGAAATGACAAGATCCTGGGTTTCTCAGCTTGCCTTTCTCTAAGCATTCAGTCAGGCAGTTAAAACATGATGGGGTTATTATTTACCATGTACCTGTCAAAGAGTCTTTGTTTTTTTAAACAGAGTCATGTTATATGTCTTCACAAGATGCCTTTCAACAGCTACCATGGCAAACATCCATCTCTATTATCGCTCTTGGTTTCAGATCTCTCTTGTTTATATTTGTTGGTGGACTACCATCACTTCGTTACTCTTATACTTGTCAATACTTTCCCAAGAGAAACTCATTGTCTTTAGGGCATGTGGACCCATGTGGTTGTAGTAACAGAGTAACTGTGTAATTATGCTAAGATCAATAAATTCATAACTATAATTATTTTCTTTGCTAATAGTTGGTTTTTTACATGGTCTGTATTTTTGTGATCAGGTGATGTTGGCATATTAGCTTGATTTACAACACACTAACCATTAGGTCAAGTTATTAAGTTAGAAAAGACATGCATTTTGAAAAATCAATAAACTACTACTTTTAAAATCCCTGTACTGTTACAGGAAGAGTCCATAAAACTGTTATATAAGTGACTGAGAATTATTTTTAAAGGCATAATTCAAAAATTCTTCCACGTTGTGGAAGTGGGCATTAGCTATGATCAAATTACAACAAATTTATTTTTATAATTTTAATCTTAACTGTATAAACTTTTAATAGGCAAGTTATCACAGGCAGTGCTCATAGTACAATGCACCAAAACAATCTAGTGAAGTAAAATTTTCAACATTTTCTACCACCACCCCTGCCCCACCCCCATACAAATGCTATGGCAAAAAGAACACAGGCTTTGGGATCAATTAAAATTCAGTTGTAAACTTAGCTCCAGCCTTAACTTTCTGTGTGACCTCAGACAAGGTACTTAACCTCTCTGTGATGTTTTCGTCATTTTTTCAAACAGGGTATAATAATGCAGTAGCCCCCCCTTATCCACAGTTCTTACGTTCTGAGACCCCCAGATGGATGCATGAAATACCACAGAAAATATCGAAGCCTGTATATACTATGTTTTTTTCCTATACATATATACCTGTGATAAAGCTTAATTTCTACGTTAGGCACGGTAAGAGATTAACAATAATAACTAATAATAAAATAGAAGAGTTTTAACAATACACTGTAATAAAACTGTAAACCTGGTCTTTGTCTCTCTCAAAAATATATATTTTTGTTGTGATGCTGGGAGATGATACAATGCTTACATGACTCGAGGAAGTGAGGTGAATGAACATAGGCATCGTGACATAGCATTAGGTTATGAACATAAATTACTTGAACAAAAGCACCACAATAGGAGACAGTTGATCTAATAATCAAGATGGCTACTCAGTGACCAATGGGCAGGGAGCATGTATAGCACCGAGACCCTGGACAAAATGGTGATTCACGTCTTGGGCAGGATGGTGGAGGAAGGTGAGAGAATTCATCATGCTATTAAGAAAGGTGCGTGGTTTGAAACTTATGAATTGTTTGTTTCTGGATTTTCTATGTAATATCTTTGGACTACAGTTGATTTTCAGTAACTCAAACCACGGCAAAGAAAAACCATGGATAAGAGGGGAACAATCATTGTACCTATGTAGCAAGTCTGCTGGAAAGATGCTGAATGTGATTTTTCAGATAACTGCTTTTTTCTAAGAGTGAATTTCTTGTTATGTACACAGTCTTCGACGCCTTATTACTTTATCTGACAAAGCTATAATATTATGGGGTGCTTTCTTCTTTTTGTTGTTTTTGTGTATGTAAAATTAGTCTTGGATGCAGTGACCTGGTAAGATACTGACATTGGAAAATAAAAAGGCATAGTATCTTGCTAATTTCTATGGAAAGCTATTTTATTCTGTCAGTGGTGTCCATATATATGCCCAGGAGATTGCCGTGCAGGCATTTGTAAACACAAATACTCCCCTTGGAGTAGCTCTTTATATATCTTAGAGACTTCATTCCCTTTTTGTCTTTCCTTCAGTGTTCCAATTTTGGCCATTTGCTGTCCAGAGACTGACTCCTCTTACTATATACTGAAGCTTGGCCTGAGGATCCTGTTCTTGCTTCTTTTATTCCTTTATCCAGGAAAACATCTATTTGCAGTGCTTTCTTTTAAAACAACATTGGGCAATTGGCTAGCTAAATAGCTGAAAATGACTCAATAGCCTTCCGAGGTAATATTTACATTTTAGAGCTTTTGTAATGGTTTAACCTAAATGAAAGGGAATATGACGATCTCTGTGGAATGGGCAATAATTTGAGGCCAAAGTCTTTCCCAAGCAGCCCTATAAACTATAAAAAGTAAGGTTTCTTCCTCTCCATACTTTCTA